>NC_082702.1:35583213-35708634 GCF_949987515.2 Delphinus delphis | reverse complement strand
AAAATTGTGTTTCAGAGAAAGTAAGGTAAAAATGCCTTCCCCCTCTTTAACTCAAACTCTCTGTCAAATTATAAACAACAGGAAAAATAAAAACAGGAATGTAAACAACCACCACCTCATTTATTGAACACGTATTATGTTCTCAGCAGTGTGCTAATTGGGTTTGCATGCATTATCAAATTTAATTTAATTTATTCCACACAATATTTTGAGATAGGTACTATTGTCATCTCTGTGTTACTGATGAGAGAACAGAGGATCAGAATTGATACATTTATTACACAAAGTGTTTGAAGCAAGATTCAAAGTGAGTCTCTCTGATTGCAAGATCCAGGTTTTCAGCATTCTCCTGTACCACAACTTGACTTCCACGCATTGTAGCTTGTGCCTGGGGCTGCCATTGGTTTACAAACGGACCTATAGAACTTGGAAGCAGGCCCAGGTCTCCTTTATACATAGACATATGAGGCAGTTTGGTGTCAGATAAGATGTGAGGTGGTAGTATTATAAAATGAATTGTCATTTTTGTGAATAGCTTCAGAAGGCTGAAAATAGCTTATTTGTATTCTATAAATGTTTTCTCTTTTTTTGTTTCCCTCTCCCTGCTACCCCCAATACCATATGTTTGCTTGTACCATTTTGGGCACAGACAGGGAGAAATGTGACATTTATTTTAAAAGCTACTAATTTGAGGACAGCAGTGAGAAAACAGTTGCAGTCCATCCTAAATGATTGAAGATGGAAAATCTAAATAAAATGCAAGGCAAGTGAATAATAAATGCTTAATTATCTAAAGAAATCAGGGTGAAGTTGCAGCACAGTCTAAACTTTCCTCCAGGCAATCAAGGGTATGAAAAATGACCAGTGTAAAAATAAACTAACTTAATTCATTGACCTTTTTTTGAAACTCAGACCATCTTTCTTCATTGGATACAAATAACATTTGTCTCAGTGGAACCTGTAAACATGAGCTAAGGAAAAAAATACTCCTTGGGGAAAAAAAATCCATGTAATGAATGGTTGTCTTTCCTAAAAATCAAGATAATACATAGAGTCTTCATGGAATGCCTTTGGAATTGAGTCATTGTTTTACCTTCTGAGCAAAAGTGATAAATTGCAAGCATACAAGGTCTCTTTTTTAATCAGGATTACATAGATTATCATTTCCACTGCCAAGGGGTCTGGCCAAAGGATTTTCTTGTACAGACCTTTGAGAAGAAATATTCAGATAAACTCAGGCTGCCCAACAATGCCAGGATATGCACTGATGAGTGAGAATGTCTTTGTAATTCACGTCAACTCATATTTAGTCTACACTCTGATAAATCATGTGCCAGGCATTGAGGGTGCAATGTCATGTATGATAAATCCTAAAAGAGATGTATATGGGCACTCAAAATGGTGTGATAACATAGGACACATGCCAGAATTCATGACATAGGGACGGAGAGGAGTGCCAGCTAAACCAACTAGTATGGAAAGAGGAGATTAAAAGAAGCCTTTTAAAAGGTAGTGATACCAAAGGTTGTGTCCTGAAAAACTGCATCCTTTAATAGGTGATTGGTCTGGGGTAGGGGGAATGGTTAAATAAGGCCTTTTAGCAAAGGAAATCAAAGGGATATGTGGTCAGGGGAAAAATTGGATAAGGAGGTGATATTGAGAAATTCAGTAGCTTTCACTTCCTCAATGGTATCAGAAGATTTTTACTTTAAGAGACATTTCTATATAAAATAAATTGAGGCTGTAATTTAGGAATCCAAACTCCTTTTAATTTTCTGCATGACTTTGGCCGAGTACCATCTCCTCTTGGGACTAAGTATCCAGTTTTTAAAAATGCTGATTATAATGCTGTTTCCAATCATTCATGAAATTGGAGGGGAAAAAAGCATATACTCCATACTTTGCTTTTGATCTTGACAAATTTAGACTACCTTGAATATTATTATTATTAATTTTTCTTTAAGTATTGAAAATCTGTCAAAGTCATAGTGGCTGGTGAATACAGCTTTTCTTTGCTTTTTTAATTTTTTTAACATCTTTATTGGAGTATAATTGCTTTACAATGGTGTGTTAATTTCTGCTTTATAACGAAGTGAATCAGTTATACATATACATATGTCCCCATATCTCTTCCCTCTTGCGTCTCCCTCCCTCCCACCCTCCCTATCCCACCCCTCTAGGTGGTCACAAAGCCCCAAGCTGATCTCCCTGTGCTATGCAGCTGCTTCCCACTAGCTATCTATTTTACATTTGGTAGTGTATAATGTCCATGCCACTGTCTCACCTTGTCCCAGCTTACCTTTCCCCTTCCCCATATCCTCAAGTCCATTCTCTAGTAGGTCTGTATCTTTATTGAATATTATTTTTATACTTTAATTTTTATTGAATCAAACAAAATGTGATGTTTTTGATTGGACATTTCCTCTTAGAACAACCCAAAGCTTTTGCATTAATGGTAGAGAGAAAGGTACTTCGGCATTCTTTAATACAAGGCATCTGTTTCCATTAAAACCTCTGGATTTGGAGTGGAAAGTTTGACTGAAAGGGAAGAGTGACATGGAGAGGGAGGAAGCTGGCTTAACCAATTTTCTGGGTCAGTTTCATCATAGAAGATAAAGAACCCCTTTCTAAGTGCTGGATAAAAGCACCCATCTCACAGCTGACTCACTTTGAAAATTACAGAACACCCCAGATCAAGTTCTCCAATGAAGTGGGTGGTCAACGGTGGGGAAGGAGCAGGTACAGCTTCTTCTGTAACATGTGGAACCTCTTCTAAGCCTCCTGAAAGAACAGGGGTTCTCCCTGAAGAACCTCAGGCATGAAGCCAATAGACAGAAAGATTGGGAAGGGAACCAAAGGGTGCTTTTCTCACCTGTGGAGACATCCTCCTAATGCACTCTTCATCCAATTTATATTCTCTTTATACAGAAAATAATTTTCGAGGAAAAAATACAAGCCTAGAGACATCCCTTTCAAACATAAACATACACACACACACACACACACACACACACACACAGAAACACACAGATACGTGTTCAGAGCAACTAAAGATGGGAGGAAGTATCAATTTGTGAGTTTATGCTTGTTTAAGGCCAAAAGACTGTATAGAGAAAGACAGTTCCTTTATCATATGCCTTACATTTCAGGTAGAAGAACCACAAATGGATGCTCAATAAAATTGTAGGCAGCAACAAACAAACTAAGTCTTTGCACTCTTGTAAAATCCCTACCCCATATGAAGTAGCTATTTTTAAATGTCTTATTAAAGATGAGGATTATGAAGAGGTTTAATAATATGGCCAAAGTCAGGCAGGTGACAAGTATTTGGTACATATAGTTCAAAATCAATATTTGTTGGAAAAAATGGATGAATGAATTAATGAGTGAGTAATGAGAATCTAATGTGTGTAATGCCACCTCTACCTATATTTAAACCTCACTGTGTTGTTTTAGTTCCAACTAAATGATGATATGATGATGACAAAATGTCATTTTAAATACCTAATGGATTAATGTTCTAATCTGCGCAGTATTTAGCGATAGTATTCTCAACAAATGCTATCCCTCCGTAGTCTAGCTGATGATTAATTTTTCATATCCCAGTGAGTATATCAGCCTGCTGCTTGCACACACTGACTTAACAATCATTTATTTCCCTGCCTGGAGTCTCTTGAGGGAGGTAAAGTGGGTTAAGTGTTGTGGTCACAAAACTGTTTGATGATTACTAAAAATAATCTCCCTACCCAGTCTTCCCCCCCAAACCCAGAACAATTATACGTACTTGGGTAAGCTGAAAGAAGTGTGACTGTCATGTTACTTACACCTTTGAACATTTTTTAAACTCAGAGGGAGCTGTCCAGTGCTGACCATAGGTAGAATCAAAGTGATGTATTTTCAGAGAAACCAAAGTCTTTGGAGGTGCATGGTGAAGAGAAAGCCTGAACTACACAGAGTCCTCAACATGTTACAGCTGCTGTCACACTGGGGTGCTTTGGGATGGGTTTAGGTGGAAGCAGAAGCAAATACTCCCCCATGACACTCATCCAGCCTGCGTAGACCAGCTAGGATCAGGATTTTTTTTTTTTCCCAGCTTACTATGAATCATGTCCCTGCAGAAATAAATTGTAGTTTCTATTTCTGTGGTGGTACTCTTTCTTCCTTTGAAATATAGCTTTGAATTTCAAAATGGCTTAGGGAAGAAAGACAAGATGTGTTTTCATTGATTTTATAGCAAAGCATGGTTTATGTAAGGATATCAAAGATTAACCTTATGTATTCAAAAATGCACACACACATATGAACACCCCTTTGGTGTTTTTGTTTAAGGATAGCAGGTTATTTGTATAGTTCCATCCCCACCGCACTCCATCCTTTTGGCCTAACTCTGCGTCCCCAGCACGTAAGACTATTTTGAACACGTTACTGATGCACAGTAATTGCTTTAAAATACTCTAGCAAATGTGACTTTAGATATAGCTCCCCAAAGAAGGATTATCTAACATTCAACTGTTCTAGTTTGGAAAATAGTGTATTAAATATCATAAAATGTTATCTATGGTTTTATATATATATGATTTTGGAAGCTCAGAGAAGGGGGTTAATTCATACTGGACACCACTCTTCTTAAAGCAACTGAGATAGGTCTAGTGCACAGATAGGAATCCACTGAGAGGCTGCATTAGAAGGAGTATATAAATATTTCATCTGTTTCCTTATAAGTCAAATTCTAGAAACATTCCTGTGAGATAATTTCCTCTGGACTTAAGCATGAAAGACCACAATTTTTCTTTATAAGAAAGACTACCAAAAAACAAAAATTTCAACCGTAATTACAGGGAATCCTGTCTAGTTCTCACTCTGCACCTATGTGCCTAGCACTGTGCGTTCCTTGTGATAGTTGTACAAGAAACATGTTATAAATTAACCAATAAACATGGACAATTAAATCAAGGATGAGCGTGGTTAGAAAATGGGCTTCCTCAGAAAGACTTAGATGTTGTCAATTTCAGATCCCAGAGAATTTTGGATTTGAAAAATGGGTGCTTCTAGAAGCTTAGAGTATATATTTATATTCTCATATTTAATATGTATTAGCATCTGACCATTTGATTATTTGGAACCATTCGGTGTGACATTGCTTATGACAGACCAAGGACACAAGGATGTGCTCATAGATGCTACATAAGACTAGTCCATAACACTATTGTGTCCATTTATGTCTCCCTTTCCAGAAGCAGTGACCTCTCTTGGCAGTGGCACGTAACACTGTGTATTATATTCTGTTTATAAAATCAAAGGGAAGGAAGGTACTATTTATTGCTCATCTACTATGTGCCATTTCCTATAATTTTCATAGTAACCATGTGAAGTGGGTGCTATGATCCTCATTTTACATAAAGGAAATAAAACTCTAGGCAAATTAATTTCTGGAGGCTGTCCAGGTAGTAAAAGTCATAGCTGGTTTCCTGACCACATCTGTCTGATTGCAAGCTCTGCTGCATTAGGCTTTTTATGTCCTAATAGAGAGGACTGGGGGAAAAAAAACCCAACAACAGTGAAAAGTCAATGAGTCCAGAAACTAAAAAGAAGAAAAAGAAGAGAGAGACTCTATAAACATTTTAATGCCCTCTTTTATATTAATGTTTATTTTCAATTCAGTAAATAGATATTTATTGATCACCTCCACTCTCAGGGACAAAATGATGAATGGGGTAAACATGGCCCTGATTTCCTGGAGCTTACAGAACAACTAGAGAGATTTTGACATTAATAATTATGTTAAAATACATCAATTGGATATTGTTTATTGTCCAAAGTGGCATGAAGAAAAGATGTAAGGGAATGAGATAGTTGATTTATTATTATTATTATTATGGGTTGTTTTTATTTGAAGGATTGGATTGAATTTCATGAAATTAAAGAGGAAAAAATAAACAACGTTCTTGAATAATGAGAATAATCGGTTCATATAAATATGGATGATTCAGGAATATTGAGTAAGGGAGTCTAAAATAGAGCTACTTGCAAAGAATAATCAGTCTCAAGAGAATCATTTCTTCGTTTTTCAAAAACTGGAGGGACGTTCCACTTGGGGTGAAACCCTGATTTAGAAAAAAATTTGAGTGTAAGTACTGGTCTCTAGGCTTATATTTATTCCCTTAGTTAGAAGATTTTATGGCTATAATATGGAAATAAATGGTTATTTCTACCCATACAGGTTTAATCGATATATATAGACTAAATATCGTTTCCAAACTCTTATGTGCCTGGTACTATGCGTAGAGTAAGTGAAAAAGACACAAGTTTTGTGTTTTCCTAGGCAGGGGCTAAGCATGTGGGTCTATAAGTACAGTAAAGAAAAAAAAAGTGAAATGGTTTATTTATTTTTGGCTGTGTTGGGTCTTCGTTGCTGCGTGTGGGCTTTCTCTAGTTGTGGTGAGTGGGGGCTACTCTTGTGGTGTACAGGCTACTCATTGCGGTGCCTTCTCTTGTTGCGGAGCACACACTCTGGCACGCAGGCTCAGTAGTTGTGGCGCACGGGCTTAGTTGCTCCACAGTATGTGAGGTCTTCACGGACCAGGGCTCGAACCCGTGTCTCCTGCATTGGCAGGTGGATTCTTAACCACTTCACCACTAGGGAAGCCCCAAGCCAGGCTGTTTTAGATGACCGTGAGGAGCAGAAATATGGAAAAGTAAATTAGCGATTTTAGTGTTCATAAGTTTAACGGGATTGAACTGGTTGGTAAATGCAAGCATAGCCATAATTAGATAGATTTTTTTTGTTTTTAATCTGGAGAGTTTCTTTAAAAGTAGTTTCCATATGCGGTAAAATTTTATTGTGTGTGACATAGTACTATTGGAACTTTCCTTTCCATCCCATTAACTTTAATAATGTTGCTGTGGTATTATCTATCTTAAAAGCTACCTTTGCACTCTGACACCTGTGGTTCTCTTAAAGACAGGAATTGAGATCACCTAATTGTGCTATTTAATAACAAACACATTCATGAGCTATACATGAAAATAATGACTATGTTTACACGATGAAACAAAATGCAGATTTGATTCCCTTGCTCTCATTCTCAGCAGAGTATAAATTAGCAATCCCAGGCACAAATAGTAATAACAGAAATGTACTAGGCCTTGGATAATAAAGCTAAAACATTTAGTGATTTGAAAGAACTGGCAACAAACCTCACTGGTCCTCAGTCCTCTTGCAAAACCAGGTCAGGGAAAGAAGTAGCCCCGTAACGTTCTCGTTCTCATAGGATTAACTTTGTTCTTTCTATGACTTGAGTCAGGTCACTTGAGTTTAGATGACTTGATATCAAAGTAACATTTTTAACGCTCATGTTCTGCTAACTTCATAAAATTGTATTTAAAAAATCTTTCCCTTGTGAGGCAACTGTTTGAACAAGAATTGTTAATAATTGGGTATCGAGAGAATGTTTGTAAGTGTGGTACTTTTTCTCACTCTGTGTATCTGTAGTTGTTCTACAATAGCTGGAAGGAAATCACCCCACCTTCCCACCGTGTTCCATTTTCTATCCACCAGGTCTCCCAAATTGCAGTTGTAAAATATTAGAATTGTCCTAATGGAATCTATTCTGAAATGACATCACTTTCTATCACAGCTGAAAATAGATATGAGGAAAAACACATTTAAAAACAGCATTTGTCTTATTTACATTTCATATGAACTCTAAAGTAACGTGCCTCCTACACTCTGGAAAATAGTTATTGAAGACTGTCATCTAAAGCAACTAAAAAATACGCTGAAAGAAAGCAAAAAAGACAAACAAAAGCTCTGTGTTACATGTAAACACTTATAACAAAGCTGAGCTTCTGAATGGTCACTGTGTTTCTGAGAGAAAGAAAGATTCCAATGATGCCTATGTGGCTTGGAATTTCAGAGGAGACAATATAGTGTGGGAAGTCATGAATGGGAACTTTGGAATAAGAGTTCGGTTCAACTTCCGTCACCGACATTCCCGAGTTGATGACCATCATTAAAATATTTCCTGTCCCTAAGACCCTACTCTTTATATCTTAAGGATGCATGATCATAGCTACTTTTAGAGCTCTTGCAAGGTTAAGATTGAGATAACATATTTAGAGTGTCCACACCTAATTTCCACTCAACTACTTGAGTTCCCTTACCTGCCAAAGTTATAATTCCCACTGAAGAACATTAACCCAAATACCGCCCCCTTACATGAATATTGTTGTTAACAGGTCATTGGCTTGAAAATGAATTTGGGTGGAAAATTGAGGTTTGTTCACATTTAATACACACCAAAAACCTCATCCACCCACGTGTTCAGATCTCTGAGGAACCGAGGGGGGCGTGGAGTTTTCAGAGCCCTCACCCCACCTGTCGTAGGCCCTGGTTTCTGTATATCTGCTCCACTGCTCATGGTTACCCCATTGACAGAAGACTGTCTTTCCCCGTGCTGAATGCCAACGCCTGTCCCTGAGTCAATTTGTCTCATTTTTCCATGCAACTATTTCAGTGGACGTCAAGGTGCTGAATTTTTACATGTGCAATATTTATGTAAGAGTGAGAATAAGCACAACAGTAATTTGATGCTAAGGTATTCTGAATGCTTCACTGGGATAAATTAATTACACCACGCGGCTCCCTGTTAAGTAGACCCATCCTGCTCTGGCTCCTGAGCATTCTGCGGCTAGAATTTTTCACTACAGAGGTGAAGAAGTGGGGAAAGCCAGCTCTAATTAGACCTCCACACATCTTTGGAAGAGGTCTGTGATAGTCATTTACTTGTCTGTGTTTACTTTTATGTGGGATTCCTCACAAGCTCACAGGGAGGAAAATTAGTCATTCATGCCCTGAGTCATTGAAAAATATTAAAATGCGTTGAGAGACAACTATGTGTCAGGTGCTGTTCTAGGGGCTCGGTAAACATCAGTAAACTAGGAAAGCCCACCTGTTTACTGTCTGTCTGCTCCCTCTGGAATGCATGTAGGCAGAGACTTTGATAGCTGAATAAGGAAAAAGAGTACCAGCCCAGAGGGGTTATTATTATAAAGGCTGGTCAGGGAAGGCTCACTAATAATTTGACATTTGAGTAGGGACATCACAATGCTGTTTTTACAAATGAAGAGAGCATCAAAGAGATAAAGTGACTTGCTCATGGTCACATGACGGTGTGCACCTGGGATACAGTGGGTGCTGAGATTCTGAATGTGTGACTGTCCTTTTACATGAAGGAATCATGGAAATCACTTCTATCTGGTCTTATGGTATTTATCAAAGTGTAGAGGGGACTAATGTATAGTCATATATTTTTTGAGTGAAAAAGATCAGAGCAGGAATCTTTTTATAGAAAAGAGGATGCTTAAAGTCTTAGTAAATTTGACAGAGAGGGGCAGGCCAGTTAGATGCTGCAATAAGAACAAAAGCACATACGGAAAACAAATTCGGTGTGATAAGTGTTATGACTGAGTAGTGCATAAAATGATAGCAAAGTTCAAAATTGGAGGGGGTGAATTTGTATTTTAGCAGGCAGCTGATCACTCCTGCCTGATCTTTTGGATTGTGAACTACTCCAGACCAGAGAACTGTATGTGTACCTCATCAGTCTTTATATCTCCAGCTCTTAGTACAGTGCCTGTTTCGTTGGAGGTGCTCTCTCCACGGCCACTGATTTGAATAGCGTTATCCAAACTTTTGCAAAGATGAGGAATTAAAGAGGGTGGATGATGGTGTCATGGTTTCTTTTCTCTTGCCCTGCTGGTGGTGGGCTAGAAATTAGAGTTATTTGGAGTGTTTTGACAGACTCAGCATAAATGTGAAAGACCATAAGGAAGAAGGAAAGATTGATTTTATTTATCACCCTCCCGATTCCCTCACGTGAGCCTTCTTTGGATATTAGGTTCACTCACACCAGAAATGGATGCCTAGAATTCACTCATAATAATAGATTATTTGCATACATGAAGGTAGTGAGGCTTATGGAATTTTATTTGCCTCTAAATATATAAAACAACAAAAAAAGAATTTTTACACTTTGAAATTGATTGGGCAAATAGTTATTGAAAGAATGCCTGATAAGTTCAGGAAAAAGCAAAAGCATCCCCATATCTTTGGAGCCCTTTGGGGCCATTATTTGGCAACAACTGCTAGAAAAAGACAAAGGAAACATTACAGATCTTAGTGATCATCAGTACAATATGCCTCTGTCTAGGACACAGTATATTTGATGTGTTCCATAGGTTTTCAGGAAATGTACATTTTTAACAAGGATGGATGAAAAAACATGCTATTACTCAGGCACATTAGTACTTATGGTGAGAAATATTGGAACTAGAGTTAGAAAATTCTGGATTCCATCATCATTTACTAGCAGTGTGACCTTGAGTAAAAGTCACTTATTATGTTGTACTTTGAAAGAGTAGGAAAAGTATGTCTTCCAGGCAACCTCACCCACATTTCTTTGATTTAATCCCTTGCTCATCTTAGAAACAAAGTGCCCGTGGTCTTAATTTAATACAGAGAAATCATGATGAGAGAGGGTAGGTGACGTATTCAAAGTCACCCAAAACATAAATGTCAGATTTAAAGACAAATGTATTCCTTTGTCCTCATCCAAAAATGTTTTCTCTGTATCACGTGATTTCTCTTAAGTATATTGCACTCATGTTCACGCACAGAGGTTACTCCTAGAGTATTTCATTTCTCATTACACTGCATACAATGACATGTGCAAGGAGAGACTGCAGGTTTCTCAGAATTAGTGCCTTGCATTCTTTGTATTGCGAGAAGGTCAACAACAAATGAACACATAAACCTCAGGTCCTGTAATTACCATGAGCAACTAAGAGTTTGAAGGAGCCAGTCTTTTGCCTACCGTGGGTACCTCTACTAAAGAGATCATGCACAGACCCCTGCACCATGCCTAATGCTTGGCAAATAGGGGGTAATTAGTGAGTGACTATTGAATTGCATTGAAGGAAGCAGACTTTTAGAGATGATCGAGCTTCAATATTCATTCATTCATGCATTCACACACCAAACATGTATTCCCATAAAATGTATCTTCACTTAGATTTATTGGAACAAAGACATTAAAAAGAAGAATACATACAGCAGGGAAAGGAGTATCGAATGGGGCATGAGAAGAGATTGATAAGAATGAGGAAGAGAAAGAGAAGGGGGGGTCATGTAAGTTTTTAAAAATCAGCGAAGAAAAAGGAAGAGCTACCTATTTGTTAGGGTTTCTAATTTTAATATAGAGCATCAAAATCATAAGCCACTTAATGTATTTGAAGAAACAGAGCTCTGATGTATTTTGACAACTGTCACGAAGGGAACAATAGCTCCATAAAAATCTGCCCTCACTAACCCTCTGTATGGTAACTCTCTGTTAACTGGAACACCTGCCTCACATCCCATTCTGACTGGTTTTGCCTCGGGCTTGCCTCCCAGGAAGGTCAGAAGGCTTCTTGTTTATACACATCTAATTATCTCTGTCCTGGAGGGACACAGAGATCCATTCACCTGTGTTTGCCTCTCTGTTGTGGGGTATAATCATACCTGGATTTCAATATTCACAAGTGTCCAGGGCTAATTATAGTTAAATGTGTCCTATGTATATGAGAACCACCGATAACGAATAGCTCCTGCAGGTGACATACGTCGGTCTCATTTTTTTTTTTTCCTGCAAGGTAAGTATCACTCTCCCCGCTTTACAAAGGAAATAGCTGGAGCCCAGAAAGCCAGGGAGTTGTAAGCCTGGTTACCCGGTTTTGTGTAGTTCTGCACGTTGCAATCCTCCCCCTGCTTTTACACTTAGCGTATAAGGAATGTGAAGTTAGCCTCCTAGTCTGTCTTCTCCGCCGTATCCTGAGTACGTGAAACAGTGTTCTATACAGAATAGTCATTGACAAACATTTGGGGAACCACAGATTGATTCCTTGTCGGTTATTTAGCCATACTGCTTCTTCCCCTTATTCTGTACAAAATAGAGCCCAGGGCATTCTGTGCCACCTGCCCTATTAGGTCCACGATGGGAGCTGAAAGACGTTGACTGGCACAGTAGAAATAATTTTGGTGCGAGAAAAAAACCTTAAAAATGAAAAAGAATAAATAGGGCTTCCCTGGTGGTACAGTGGTTGAGAGTCCGCCTGCCGATGCAGGGGACACGGGTTCGTGCCCCGGTCCGGGAAGATCCCACACGCCGCGGAGCGGCTGGGCCCGTGAGCCGTGGCCGCTGAGCCTGCGCGTCCGGAGCCTGTGCTCCGCAGCGGGAGAGGCCACAGCAGTGAGAGGCCCGAGTACCGCAAAAAAAAAAAAAAAAGAATAAATAAACTAAAACCTATGATAATAAGCAAGAGTGAAAAAGAGGGACGGTTACGGTGCCAGGGGAAGGAAGCTAACAGTGCTTCTTGCACTGACATGGATCTGATGAAGAGGGAATCACATAGCACCATTGTTGGAGAAGAGGCATGAGGGGAGGAGGAGGAGAATTCTATTTTGAGAGATAATGTGAAGGAACGGAGGGAAGTCACTCTGCTGGGAAGAAGGCAAGGCTGCAGCCCCAAAGAAGAATGTAGGAAGATTTCAAAAACAGAACTTTGGGAATGTAACAAAGGGGTCAAGGAGGGTATTGGATTGAAAGGCACAAAAGGAGTGGTGAGGAGATTTTCCAGGATTAGTTAGTTGTGAGATCGATAGCCCTTAAATTATTCTAAACGAATCAAGTTGGCAGAGTGTCAAGTGATTTTATTACGTGACTCCTCTCAGTACTTGAACATGTTTTACTTTTGTACATGTCAATAGTTTATAAAGGTCTTTGACTAATAAACAAAACGCAGTAGAAGCATGACAGTGGTAGGAAACCCTAGAATATTTCTTTCAAGCCCAGTCGGATTCCTGATTGTTACTTTGAGGGCAGTTGGGACAAGTTCTCAGCACATGTTTGGTGCTCATGGTAGCAGCTATAATAATTATAGGAAGACCGTCCCCTTCCTGGCCAAAGCCCTCTCCTGGAAGTAGGCGTGCCCCTCTGCCCCGTGTTAAAGCGATGGAAGCAAATTGATACCTCATGTCTCTGAAGCCTTGTGTTATGATTTTATGAATGGTAACCTTATTCATTCACATGTAGAAATCATACAGTGATCATCTGTTGCTAAACATGTAGTGACTCATGGGGCAAAAGCAGAATTTATTAGCCAAACATTTCTCTAAAAATTTGAGGTTGAGGATTTAGTTAATTTGGAAAATTTTATTAACAATGGCAGTCTTCGCCAATGCCTGTCTTACTTTCTGCATTTTATAGATACTTCAAATCAGGGTCAGTGAGTCACTGGAAGCTCCCTGAGGGAGGTCCGTGAGTTGGTCTAGCACCTCTGGGTTAGCGATTACTAAAAGAGGAAGAGCAATGACGATTATTTGAAGCTAACAGGCAAACTTACACGCAGAGCACTCTGAAGTCAGTGATTGCTGATCATCTAGACCCTCCAAAGTGTAGAGGAGAGCAGTTGGTGTAACAGGAAATACAGGGAGGAATATCAGGTCTATTACTGTCTCAACCGTGTTAAAGCTCATGGAATATAAATAATTTAATAAGGCCACAAAAGTTCATGAGTCTTCATCTTTTAGCAGGAACTGAAATAGGTACCTGACTGGGTGGTTGTAAAAAATAACGATGAGGTGATGGTGATAATAATTTCAATACCTGTCCAGGTAAATATCTACTCTTTGCCAGCCATTGTGCTAGGCACCTTGTATGCACATAGACTTCGTACCTGCATAGGGCCTGGCACAAAGGAGGCTCAGTAAGATATGGAGTCTTATTATTTTTACTGTGATTGATCTTTACAGTCACCCAGCAATAATGTAGAATTAGTGGTAGTTATAGTAGCAGTACTAGTGATCAGCTAGTTACTATTATATTATTGGCTAAATATTTTAGATGCATTATCTTCCTTAATAATCATTTTATGAACACAAAAGCCTATGGGTAAGTACTATCTCTTTGTAACGGAGGAAAAAAACAGGGGCTCAAAGATGTTAAAAAGTTACCCAGGTTATTTATGACACTTGGAATCGGAAGGGTCAGAAATCAACCCTGATGTCCCATATCAAATCCTGGGCTCTTAAAACACCATGTTGCACTTGTCCATGTCAGCAGGCTAAAAGCAATATGACGTGCTGGGTCTGATTGAGATCTGGGGTCAGACAATTCCTCTGAGGCATTAGAGGAATCAGGGCCACTTTAACATTTGGGGATAGTATCAGTTTTGAGTATCTGTTAGGCTCTGTGAACAAGTGCTAGGTGCTGTTTCATGTAACCTCAGGTGGATGTTACTATCTCTGCTGTATAGATGAGGAGACTGAGGTTCCAAGAGTTGAAAATAGTTTCTTAACTTTGGCTCCATTTCTTAGTCGGTGAAAACAGAGCTTGTGCTTTATCTACTCAATCCCCACCCCCCACCCCCCGTTCTCGTCTGCCCAAGTCCTGAACTGCTAAGAGAAAGCATCCAATTTTGTAGCGACCTTTGCTTTGCTTTTTAAACCACCCATACTTATTATACATATAATTAGTTATTGGAATTATAGCTTAAGGAAAGAATAGTGTCATCCTGTTCTTCACAGAAATAATTCCACTTGATTGAGGAGTCCCTGGAAGTGTTTTCATTTAGGGGAAAAGAAATTTCACCTTAATTCTGAATAGGAATAATTGCGAGGATTTCAGTGTAACTGAAAATTGGCATTTTAAATAACATCAGTTATTGGCTAGCCTGTGTGTTGATGCTATAAATGGTGGCTTTTGCAAAACTACTTAATAGGGGAATCCAGGAGCTACAGAAGCGACAGTCCGTACACTAAATGCACTATGAACATTGTATGTAAAAATATAGAGATGGGGTATCATTGTTATTTCACTTACAACTATTTCATATGTTATTCTATATGGATATGAAGATAGACGTGGCTGTGATCCACGCAGTGGGAAAACTTCAAAGTTGTAGTTAAGTATATGGAGTTTTTTTTTTGTTCTTTCTTTGCCAAGGGGCAGTGTATTATTTCATTAATAATTCATACTTAAGATTCTAGAGACCCAGATTTGTATCCTTGCTCAGCCACAGTCTGTGACATTGTCCAAGACCTTTCTCAGTGCTGGACCACATTCCAAATCCCTAATATTCATGTGATAATACATTTTCAATTCTGACAGATGAACTGAATTTTCCTATGGATTCCTGTAGGAAAATTTAGCTGTCATAACTATACATTTTCCAAGAGAAGTAAATAACAGTGGAACTTCAAAAATAGAAAAACCAAAGCATTGCTGATAAAGCATATAGATCAAAAGAAATTGTTCATGAATTCATCCTTAACTAATTCAATTTTTGAAGTGTTACTAGTATACATAGCTCATCAGCATCACTGTTTTGAGTGATCCTGAGAATATCTGAAATATTAGAACAGTGCACCACAAATTTATACTGAGACATTCAATAAATAACTCAAATGTCAATTATGAAATGAGTACAATATCTAACGAAACCATGAGAACCCCTGGCTTCTTTAATCTGCAACACACACACACATCACTGGCATTCAGGAAGTGCTGTGCCCTTCCTCTGGCAAACCAGCATGACCTTAAGAAGTGACTCTTGCAATGGTACAGAATAGCTCTTGAGTCTCCCTTGAGCCTTGAAGGCAGCAAGACTTGGTTTGAATCTTGACACCCTCCTTCCCGACTTAACGGCTCTGTTACCTTATAACTGTATCTAAATGTCTCTGGTCCCCAGATACATGACAATTATTAATATTTATCAAGTGCTTACATAAGCCAGGGCTGAGTCCCCAAAGCGGCTAGAGAAATTATCTACAATTATCATTTTTTTCTGTCTCTCTTTCTTCTTCCTTTTTCACTCCCTCGTACCTTCTCTCTTGACCTTTGTGTTATTTTCTTCCCTGCTACATTTGATGATACCTATTATGGGCCAGAGATTGTGTTCAGTTCTGGGTATTCAAAGATGAATGAGACATGGTTCCTGTCCTCAGTAATTTACTACCAGGATAGGTTGACATAATAGGGCAAGTGGTGAAATGGAGAAGAAACAGAAAAGTAAGTGACATGAGGAAGTTCCTAGCAAAGATGGGTAAGATCCAAAAGAAGAAAAGTCATTAGTTCTACCTGGGAAGGCTCCTTGGCTTCTGAAACATCAGAGCTGAAAGGATGGATGGAGTTTTAAGAGGTCGATAAAGGGCAAGTGTGGACGAGGCTGCGTTATCTACACAGAGTTGTGGAGGCACAGAAGCATGTGGAAAGTCTGAAGAAAGGTAAGTATCTGGGGAATCAAAGGCATATGCTGTGTAGAATGTTGTAGTCAAGATGAATCTGGGTACAAATCATGTAGAGATCTGGATGCAAAAAATATTAATTTTTGTTACATGAATACCACTGTGGAGGCATTACCATTTTGAAGTTGGTAAGAGATGTTCTTGCAGCATCGCTGACTATAATCTTTGTTTCTAATATTTAAAATAACATATGTTTACTTTATTGTTAACGCTGAATTAATATCTAAATTTTATTTACATATATATGTCTATATATTTATAAAATATAAATACAAAAGCATATATATATATATGGGTGAATGTATATATGCCCACATATATATATATATGTATATGTTTATAAAAATAAATACCAAAATATGTATTATATTTCATATATCTCTATATGTGTCTGTATCTATATCTGATGTATAAAGTAAAACATTTGGCTTTTACCTCTCGTGTAATAATACCAACCTAAACTCTTATTTGGCAATTAATAAGATTTTAAACATGATTGGTGAGCTTCAGGAAATTTCAGTGACTTGCCCAAAATCACATGGTTAGTAATACTCCTGAAATAAATTTTCATCTATATAATCCCAGACCATTTTCTAACAGATGCAGTCCTATACTTTCTATTGCAGAGTGCTAGGAAATGTGGCAGTGAACCTCCAATTCCTTCACAAAACACATCAAGTTATCTTCATTTATATTCTTTGCCAAATTGTTATAAGCACTTATATAAGATTAATCATGGGATACATTATTTTTATTTTTTTTATTTTGTTTTTGTTTTTTTTTGCGGTACGCAGGCCTCTCACTGTTGTGGCCTCTCCTGTTGCAGAGCACAGGCTCCGGATGCGCAGGCTCAGCGGCCATGGCTCACGGGCCTAGCCTCTCCGCGGCATGAGGGATATTCCCGGACCGGGGCACAAAACCGTGTCCCCTGCATCGGCAGGCGGACTCTCAATCACTGCGCCACCAGGGAAGCCTGGCATACATTATTTTTAAAATAAAATTTTTAAAATGTTACAAGCATTTTAAGTTGCTACATAATATTTTTTTAACATCTTCATTGGAGTATAATTGCTTTACAATGGTGTGTTAGTTTCTACTGTATAACAAAGTGAATCAGCTATACGTGTACATATATCCCCATATCTCCTCCTTCTTGCGTCTCCCTCCCACTGTCCCTATCCCAACCCTCTAAGTGGTCACAAAGCACTGAGCTGATCTCCCTGTGCTATGCAGCTGCTTCCCACTAGCTATCTGTTTTACATTTGGTTGTGTATATATGTCCATGCCACTCTCTCACTTCGTCCCAACTTACCCTTCCCCCTCTCCGTGTCCTCAAGTCCATTCTCTACATCTGCGTCTTTATTCCTGTCCTGCCCTTAAGTTCTTCAGAACCTTTTTTAAATATATATTCCATATATATATGTGTTAGCATACAGTATTTGTTTTTCTCTTTCTTTCTGAATTTTATTTTATTTTTTTATACAGCAGGTTCTTATTAGTCATCAGTTATATACACATAAGTGTATACATGTCAATCCCAATCGCCCAATTCATCACACCACCACCACCATCACCACCCCTGCTTTCCCCCTTGGTGTCCATATGTTTTTTCTCTACTTCTGTGTCTCAACTTCTGCTCTGCAAACCGGTTCATCTGTGCCATTTTTCTAGGTTCCACTTATATGCGTTAATATACGATATTTGCTTTTCTCTTTTTGACTGACTTCACTCTGTAAGACAGTCTCTAGATCCATCCACGTCTCGACAAATGACCCAATTTCGTTCCTTTTTATGGCTGAGTAATATTCCATTGTATATATGTACATCTTCTTTATCTGTTCATCTGTCGATGGGCGTTTAGGTTGCTTCCATGACCTACCTGGCTATTGTAAATAGTGCTGCAGTGAACACTGGGGTGCATGTGTCTTTTTGAATTATGGTTTTCTCTGGGTGTGTGCCCAGTAGTGGGATTGTTGGATCATATGGTAATTCTATTTTTAGTTTTTTAAGGAACCTCCATACTGTTCTCCACAGTGGCTGTATCAATTTACATTTCCACCAACAGTGCAAGAGGGTTCCCTTTTCTCCTCACCGTCTCCAGCATTTGTTGTTTGTAGATTTTCTGATGATGCCCATTTTAACTGGTGTGAGGTGATACCTCATTGTAGTTTCGATTTACATTTCTCTAATAATTAATGATATTGAGCATTCTTTCATGTGCATCTTGGCCATGAATTTTTATAATATCTGCTTAATATTTTATGCATTTGATCATTACAACCTTAACTGCTAATTTAATATTTCCCAGTGTTACATATTTAAATTACTTGCCTTTTTAAAAATACCATACAAAAAAGTGAACATCTTAATGCAAAAATTTGAGGGGTTAGGAGAAAAGAAATTTGTCATTTCCTTGGAATATGTTCTTAGTTTTAAAAATACCAGGTCAAAGTATCTAAACAAGCTTTTGATTCCTGATACTTAAACACATTAGCTTTCTAATTATGTTATATTTTGCAAAAGCACCAGAGATATCTGAGAAATCTAGTTTCTCCAAATCCAGACCATTCTCTCTGTCTACCTATCTACCTGTCTATCACCTATCTAATTGATAAGTTATTAGTCACAAAGAAAGGTAAATGCAGTTTTTTCTGAATGCTATAAAGGTTGAACAGTTTTCTAATGTTTCACTTTCTCCTTTGCAATGTATCTGTGCAGATTTGGCATTATTGAAGTTATTGTATCAAAGCTATTATTGAGTGATAAGGTGGGCATGCATTGAAGGGTCTTTGGTTGTATACCCTTCACCCCTCATAACTGGCAGCATGTAGTACAAATTCCATAAGTAGCAGAAAGTATGGGTGTAGGATATTACCCCCCAAAAGAATTTTTCCCTGATGAATTTGTACCACTTAACCTCATAATTGAAAGACTCTTTTTCAGAGATCGTAAGGTGATAATTGCACGTTATATTGGCAAGAGTTTGGGGGAATAACAGAGCTAGTTTTTTCATAACTAGGATAATGTGTTCAACAAGTCTTATTCAAATAGGAGTTTAGCACAGCATTTTATATCAACTGCAATCTTTGAACAGCACAATCTGGGAGACCCACAAAGAGTGAATTACAGTAATCAGCCTTCAAAATGACAAAGGAGTTAATCAGCATCTCCTTGCCTTTCTCATGAAGCCTCTCAATCTGGTGATATCACAGAAATTATAAAAGGAAGTCTTCGTGACGGATACAAAATGCTTCTCAAATGATAATACCAAAGACAATGGGAAGAAAAAAATAAAGACTCAACTTTTAAATTTTTGAGATGACTGAATTCTAATAAGAAATACTCCCTGAATGATGAGACATAAGGAATAGCTGTTTAGTACTTGGGAGGAACTTAGGCCAGGCTAGGATTTAAATTCTTAAACTTCCGCCCAAGGGAAATCTCCATGTGATTGAATACAGTTAAGATGAAACCATGTCTTTTAAATACAGGAGAATCAAGCACATTGGTCTATTCACAGTAGGGTGGTGAATGCCAGCTTCAGAGCAAGATGATTCCCTCTTTCCCCTGTTAATCCTCCTGCCAGGGTTCACCTCCAATCTCATACCTTCCCAACCCTACTCCCAGTGCCGGGTTCAAAATCTCCATTGAATTCAATTCACAGAGAATGGACTAGTCTCATTAATTGAATTTTCTGATTAGATTAGATTTTCAAAATGGAGTTCCAGGGAAACACTTCTAGAATTTAATAGTTTACATTTCCCTTTTCTGAGTCTACTTTGCAGTTAATGTGATCAAGGATTCAGCAGGACAGGCTCATCCTTCTGAACATCAATTGTGGATTTTTCTTCTACTGGAAATGTTAGAGCCTCCTATTTTCAAGGAAAAAAAATGTGTCCCAGGGAAGTTCTGTGATTTTTCCAAAGGCAACTATTTAAGGTGTCTAACTAAGTCAGCCCTAGACCCCTTCCTGAGTTGAAAATTTACAAAAGCCAAAGACAAAATCTCTAACAGTTTTCGTTGTATCAACTCCAAGTCATATGCTGTTTTCTTTTTTGTGAGGTTATTTACCATACTAACTGCCCCTGAAGAAAGCATGTTGTATACTACTCTCCAAAAAACTGATAACTCTGATTTGTTGCCAATTTGGTGTAATGGAAGTTTAAACATAATATTTAAGCTTGTGAACACATTGCTGGGCATTGAGGATGTGTGACTATAAGCACATGGGGAGACGTGGACACTACTTTTGCTTGACCACTACTTTGAAAAAGAGGAACACAGTCTATTTCTCGGGAGATGGGAAGCTATTTAAAATAAGCACCATCAAAAGTTGTTTTAAATTAGTTTATTTTGGCAAAAAGGGTATAAGGATCTTTTCTCTGTCTTCTTAAAATCACAGGTGAAAATGGACAAAAGTGCCATTTAATTGAGGATTATAGTCACATTTTAGTCTTCATGGTTCAAAAGCTGTGACTTCTCAAATCAGAGAGGGAAAATCACTTATTACTATATTTTCTCTTCTGTATTTGGTGATATTTAATACCAAACAATTATTAAAACATAGAAGTCCTTCTCTTGTCCACAAAAGAAATAGCTTAAAGCTACTAATACTTGGGAGAATATGTGGGCCAAAGCAAATAATTCAGGGTAGAAGAAGTAGAAAGAACGTTTAAGGCAGTTTTTAAGCTTCTGTTTTAGGAGTTTATTAACATCTTGCCGTATCTATGCATGTGAAATGATCTGCCTTTTGTATAGGAATTTAAAAAGTTAAGTAACATGTATAGATATGCCCCAACACAAGGAGAAAAATAGAAGGACCAAAGGCACTTGTGGTTTTTCTTATCCTGCTTTTATGGGCACAAGGTAGCAGGAAAAATGTTCCAGAAACTATGTCTTGGATTTTTTAATGAGTTGCTGCTAGTTGTAAGGCAATGGGCTCAGGCAAAGCAAAAGCTGTTCATTACAGTTTGTACTGAAGCCAGTTTCGTGTGTGGCACACCCTAAGGACATGGGAGACACTCCCCACTTAACCTTAAAATATCAGGAAACCTACTCTCAATGTTGTACAATAAAAGAAGAAGGTGTGAAACCTCCCAGGTGTGCAGCTTCCCAGATGGGTCATCGTGAGCAACTCACTTCACTGTATACGTATTATTCTCATGTTACAGATAAGGAACCAAATACCTGTCTGGCCATCTCAAGGAGCAGTCCTTTAGACAGCTATACGCGATGACATTGATGTAAGAATGACATGGTGGAAACATGTTTGACACGTGGCTAAAGAACCAGTATCCGAACCATATCTTTTAGGGTCCTGGCAGGAGTGGGGTGATTCAGGAGAGTTTAATGAGGGAAGTACTGAGAAAAGTATGGCCAGGTTAAGAGAGCCCATTAAGGAATAGGGAAGCCCCACAAGGCCAGCAGCAGAAGTGCTAATATCATTCCTAGACCTGAAGGAGCCAGGGAAGGAGGCGCTAACAGACACTAGAGTTTTGCTCTAGTGTTATCCCAAGATAGAAACCGTAGATGGCCAAGCATGTGACTGAGGTATTGGGTGGTCTGGAACCTCACCCTGCTCCAGCCTCCCTATCTCCCGGGGTGGTGTGCATTGGTGGAGTCTAACGCAAAGCCAGCAAGTAAGTCCATCCATAGAGGCCACTCTCCCACACCAAAAGTAGGTGCAGAATGCTGGAGAGTGGATGTGGAAGAGCAGCTGGCAAGTGTTCAGCACTCGAACCAGTATCCAGATAAGCATTAAATTCTGTTTGGGAAGCCAGAAGGGGAGGGGAGACAGTACGGTTGGGTAACTACTGTGTGACAAGAACTTTGCATGATTTATCTCACATCGTCTTAGAATCCCCTTGATAAGAGGCTGATTATTATCTCCATTTAACAGGGGAGGTGAGCCCTGGTGGGTTTAATAATGTGTTCATGATCACAAAGCTTGTAAGTGTGAGGATAATATGAGAAACCAAACTTGCTTGACTTCAATAGGTGGGAGCATTTATAAGGGGACTCTAACTTGTCAACAGATGGGCATCGTAGGTAGTAGGAAGCTGTATACTTTGATAGTGGAGGACATCAACATTTCTGTAATAGATGGAAACCCAGGGAGCTCTTCTTGTCCCATTAAAGCAAGGCCTGCTGTCATGATGCTTCACTCATATTCTGATACAACTCACAGACACTGACCCAAGTATGCTATTTTCAAACGAGCTTCAAAACTATTTTAATTCCATGTGTCTGAGAGACATCACAGTTTTTTTTTTTAATTTACCCTCTCATGATGTATTAAAAAAAATGATGAGAATAATACATACCAGTCTTCTCTGACTCTGAGGAAGCTGTAAAAATTCTTCCACTGAAGTAACCTAAGAGGATTAATGTGTAGACCTTAATCCATCAACTTCTTTGAAAACAGTTGCTGCCTCCCTTGAGGAATTATATTGCTTTTCTCTGATTATTAGAAGCTCTACATCAAATTCCAAAGTCCAGTGGATGGCTTTAATTCATGATGACCTTAAATTCTGGTGGTACCTAAACTTTACAAACTACAAGTTACTCATGTTACTAGCATGGGGGTAAAACTGTTTTCTAATCCTTCTTACTGGAATTGGGCCCATACTGAAGATTCTGAGTCATGAAAATATACATCCATAGCGGAGTAACCGTGTTGGCATCTTGTCATGCTGATAATGAGGTTTTCTTATTGTTGTTTTTACTGTCTTTTGCCTAGATGTTTATTTTCCTCTCAGCAATGCCTCACAGTGATCCGAATCAGAATGATGGCTATATTTCTGTTTTTCTCTTCTTTCAGTTTTTTGTTTATAACCATATACGTATGACCTATTGACTTATATTACAATATGGTCAAATCCTGAAAGAAATCACTGTATTGAAAGATATCAGTATGTTACTATCCATACTTCCAAATAGGCAGGGTTATCCAGTTGAGTACTCCCTGAATGGGAAGCTCTGATATAAAGGTGGCTTCAAGGTTGAAGAAAGTGCATAAGAACTCACAGCTTTTCCCAGAGCCTGCTCACTGACTGGGTGGATTAGATTTCCCTGGGCACTCTTGTGCCTCGGCTGATACTTGAATGATTCAGGGACTTGAAATCCTTGCAAACCTTTTACAGACAGATGATATAATTAGAGCATATGAGTCCAAAAACACAGGATTACAACTTCAGACATGACCAAGTGATTCACTCATCTTCAATTTGAATTGAACATTTATGATGTCCCTGAGGTTAGAAGTAAGGAGCAAATTGTCTTTAATGCAGAGACTTTTCCTTCACTTGGTCCAGAGAGGTAACACATTCATTCAAGAGGGATATTCTGGACTAGTGACAAACACTTCTATTTTGGGCTTTTAGTAATATGGGGTGGGCATCTTATGGCATAGAGTTAAGTAAAACTGCAGGGCACAGAAAAATATAGTATCATCATAATAAGATATCTGGATGGTTATTTGAAATGGGAAGGATAGCAATATCGGTTAATATGGGAATGCCCAAGTTACTCATAGTACATTAATTCAATGAAAAATTATACAGCTATAAGAAGTAATGAGTTGGACCTCTAACCATTGACAAGATCTCAAAGATATCCACTGTGTGAAAAAAGAAAGTCTCAGAACAATGACTATACTGTGATCACATTTGTGGTTAAATGTTCATGTGCACATTTGCACATTTGTATGCATATACATGTGAAAATATACACATCAAAATATTAGCAGTATCTATGAAAAGAGGTATGAGGGTAGGGAGAGGGCTAAATAAAGATTTTTCAAAATATCAGGAATATCTAAGAAGATTTTGAATCTTTAATAAGAATATTAAATTACTAGTGACACACAGAGAAGCAGAAGATGAAACCCTGAAAATATGTCAGAAAAAATACTAACATTTTAGCACTGATACTATGTTATTTTATATGATTTTATGTTTACTCCCTTTTCTCTTTTCTATATCTTCCCATTTCTCTAAAATATTTATTACTTTTACTATAGTCATGATGTAACTAAACAATTAAAATATAAATGTAGTTGAACAATGCCTTAAGATTTAGACACTTGCCTATATTAACTCTGATTGGCATTTTATTTGTCTGAGTTGATTCTAAGGATGCATTTATTTCTTTCATCTCTCTGATGTATTTGTGAGCCTCAGAATGATTTATCTCTGACCTCAGAGCCTTCTAGCTATTTGTGTATTTACTTCTCTTGTAGGGGAATTGGAGTCTGTGATAAATTATACGATTCTTTCACTTCCAGGATTTTCCAGAGTAGATGAAGCTATGTTATGATTTATACTTTAATTTGGTAGGCAAGAGTATGCCATTCAGCTTACTTTCTAATGTATATATTCGCAAGTTCTTTTTTTTATAAATTATAAAATGTATTTTTGCAAGTTATCCACTACTGTCTATGACTACAGTCTTTCTCAGTGTTGGCATCAGAGATGCACACCAGCTAAATGTCAAGAGAAAAGAGAAAATTATCTGAGTGGGGTCCTGATGTATGCACGTGTGTGTGTATGTGTGTGTGTGTGTGTGTGTGTGTGTGTGTGTGTGTGTGATTCACACATTGATTTTTGAATGAGCTGTCCGGCTAAAAGTCATTCTCCCATTTTTTTTCCCCTCAGCAATTATAAAAACTGCCCTTCCCAATATGGACAGAGAAGCCAAGGAGGAGTACCTGGTTGTTATCCAAGCCAAAGATATGGGTGGACACTCGGGTGGCCTATCTGGAACCACAACGCTTACAGTGACCCTCACTGACGTGAATGACAATCCTCCAAAATTTGCCCAGAGTAAGTGAATTCCCCATGCTGGTGAGCATCTAAGTATGATGTTTCCCTTTGAATCTATATTCTAATTTTCAGTGATTTGAAAAATTGATAGCAATCACTGACTGCTTATTATGTGCAAGGTATGGTAATTCATATATATGAAAAACTCTCCTATCACTTTGGTACTAAATGTATCCTCACTTTACAGATTTCAAAGAATTTAAGAACATTTCTGAATATTAAGCATAAAGTAAACAATGGAGCTGAGAATTAGAACCAGCAAGTCTGGCCGCAAGATTTGTGCCTATTTCTCTATTGCATGGTACCTCCCATTAAGAAAACTCAAGAGAATGATTGAAATGCACCTCAGATATTGTCCTATCAATAGTCCCACTTGTATAAAAGAAACTAAATCTCTAGAGCCTGAGGTGGGGAAGGCAGATATACAGTACACTTGCTGCAAAATATACACTCTTCCTTCCTGTGGCTGGTGGGACATCAGTGATCACTGACTCTACCTGTTCCTACTAAAGCTGTGCTTGGCCCCAGAAACCTCTCAGCAGCACTGTAGGCAGCCACCATCAATGAATCAAGGAGACAATCATTATTTGCCAACTTTCTTGTACTCTCATAGAACCCTTTCCTTCTGTGCATTTATCCAAGTAATGTGACATTAGAGAGATGATTTGGGAAGGACTTTCTGACATGCAAAGTCTTGAAATGAGAGAAATAAATGATGAATAGGAATTAGCTGGAACAAGGTGAAACTGGGGAAGGGAGGATGGACATTGCAACTAGAAGAAAAGGCTGTCCAAAAGCCCCAAGGAAGAAGGGTGTACGGCCCTGGATGAGAACTGAAAAAATTTCACTACAGCTGGAGCACGAGGCTGGAGAGTTAGGCGGGAATTAGCCATCCTTGGATTTGCGGGTCATTTTAAGTACCAAGACTTTTATCCTAAGATCACTAGGAAGTCATTAAAATATTTTAACTTGTAGGTTAAGTAACAAAATTTGATTCTAGGGAAATTAGAGAAAATGGAATCTGGCCTTCTTCCAGTGTCTTTCCACACTGCAGCCAGGTAAGGGGTGCTTGTAATCATTCATGTAAAAGGTGATGGAAGCCCTGGCAAGCAAGGTTGGTCGCAGTGGGAGTGGAGAAAGTGCATAAGGGTGTTAGATATTTAAGAGCTAATGGTAACAAAAATCTAAGAATAGATTGCATTTTCAGTTGAGGAGGTGAGTTATCCTATTTCTGACATGAGAGATTACATGCATGCTAGTGCTCCTTGCTGGGATAGGAAATACCTTAGGAAAACCAGTTTTTGCAGAGAGAGAGGAGAGAGAGGAGGGAGAAGGAGAGTGAGAGAGGAAGGGAAAGCCAGAGGTGCGGTTTGAAAGTGACACATTTGAGGTACCTTGGAGAATTTCTCTGCAAAAATGCCAAGGTAGAAAGAACAGAAAAGATGCATTTCATTAAGAATTTTAGGAAAAGTGGGAGTGAGAGCAGTGCCTCTTGACCAGTTTTGCTTCACCGACTCAGCTGTGGGAAAAGCACCACAACCGGCTCCAGCTGGAAGTGGGGGCTCAGACTTTAATCCACTGGAACATTTTCCGTGTGGATAGCATGAGGTAGAGCTTCAAAATGGCGGAGGAGTGAGCCGTGGAGATACCATATACATCAGAAATACATCTACATGTGGAACAACTCCTACAGAACACCAAATGAACACTAGCATAAGACCTCAGACCACCCAAAAGGCAAGGAACTCTCCACGTACGTGGGTAGGGCAAAAAAAAAAAAAAAGGGACAAAAGAATAGGGAAGGGACCTGCACTTCTGGGAGGGAGCTGTGAAGGAGAAAAGGTTTCCACACACTACAAGCCCCTTCACTGGCAGAGACTGGGGGTGTGCAGGGGGGAAGCTTCGGAGCCACAGAGGAGAGCGCAGCAACAGGGGTGCGGAGGGCAAAGTGGAGAGATTCCTGCACAGAGGATCGGTGCCGGCCAGCACTAACCAGCCCAAGAGGCTTGTCTGCTCACCCGCCGGGACGGGCGGGGGGCTGGGAGCTGAGGCTGGGGCTTCGGTCGGATCCCAGGGAGAGGACTGGGGTTGGCTGCGTGGACACAGCCTGAAGGGGCTAGTGTGCCACAGCTAGCCGGGAGAAAGTCTGGAGCTGCCTAAGAGGCAAGAGACCGTTGTTTTGGGGTTCGCGAGGAGAGGGGATTCAGAGCACCGCCTAAACGAGCTCCAGAGATGGGCGCGAGCCATGGCTATCAGCGCGGACCCCAGAGCCGGGCATGAAATGCTAAGGCTGCAGCTGCAGCCAACAAGAAGCCTGTGTGCGAGCACAGGGCACTATCCACACCTCCCCTCCTGGGAGCCTGTGCTGCCTGCCACTGCCAGGGTCCCATGACTGAGGGACAACATCCCTGGGAGAACACATGGCGCCTCAGGCTGTTACAACATCATGCTGGGCTCTGCCACCACAGGCTTGCCCCGCATTCCGCACCCCTTCCTCCCCCCAGCCGGAGTGAGCCAGAGCCCCCTAATCAGCTGCTCCTTTAACCTCATCCTGTCTGAGCGAAGAACAGATACCCTCAGGTTACCTACACACAGAGGCGGGGCCAAATCCAAAGCTAAACCCCAGGAGCTGTGCAAACAAAGAAGAGAAAGGGAAATCTCTCCCAGCAGCCTCAGGAGCAGCAGATTAAATCTCCACAATCAATTTCATGTACCTTGCATGAGTGTAATAGCTGAATGGACAACGAATCATCCCAAATGGAGGCAGTGGACTTTGGGAGCAACGATATATATATAGTTTTTTCCTTTTCCCCTTTTTGTGAGTCTGTATGTGGATGCTTCCGTGTGTGACTTTGTCTGTATAGCATTGTTTTTACCATTAGTCTTAGGGTTCTATCTGGTTTTTTTTTGTTTTTTTTTTTATTTTTAGTATAGTTTTTAGCACTTGTTATCATTGGTGGATTTGTTTTTTGGTTTGGTTGCTCTCTTCTTTCTTTTTGTTAATTTTTAAATAATTTTTATTTTTAATAATCATTTTTTATTTTTCAGTTTAACGACTTTATTTTACTTTTTTTCTTTCTTTCTTTATTTTTTCTCCATTTTATTCTGAGCCGTGTGGATGACAGGGTCTTGGTGCTCTGGCCGGGCATCAGGCCTGTGCCTCTGGGGTGGGAGAGCCGAGTTCAGGACATTGGTCCTCCAGAGACCTCCCAGCTCCACGTAATATCAGACGGCGAAAATCTCCCAGAGATCTCCATCTCAACGCCAAGACCCAGCTCTACTCAACAACCAGCAGGCTACAGTGCTGGACACCCTATGCCAAACAACTAGCAAGACAGGAACACAACCCCAACCATTAGCAGAGAGGCTGCCTAAAATCATAATAAGGTCACAGACACCCAAAAACACACCACTGGACACGGGCCTGCCCACCAGAAAGACAAGATCCAGCCTCATCCACCAGAACACAGGCACTAGTCCCATCCACCAGGAAGCCTACACAACCCACTGAACCAACCTTAGCTACTGCTGGCAGACACCAAAAACAACAAGAACTATGAATCTGCAGCCTGCAAAAAGGAGACCCCAAACACAGTAAGTTAAGCAAAATGAGAAGAAAGAGAAACACACATCACATGAAGGAGCAAGGTAAAAACCCAACAGACCAAACAAATGAAGAGAAAATAGGCTTTCTACCTGAAAAAGATTTCAGAATAATGATAGTAAATATGATCCAAACTCTTGGAATTACAATGGAGAAAATACAAGAAACGTTTAACAAGGACATAGAAGAACTAAGGAGCAAACAAACAATGATGAACAACACCATATGAAATGAAAAATTCTCTAGAAGGAATCAGTAGCTGAATAACTGAGGCAGAAGAATGGGTAAGTGACCTGGAAGATTAAATAGTGGAAATAACTACTGCAGAGCAGAATAACGAAAAAAGAATGAAAAGAACTGAGGACAGTCTCAGAGACCTCTGGGACAACATTAAATGCACCATCATTTGAATTATTGGGGTCCCAGAAGAGGAAGAGAAAAAGAAAGGGACTGAGAAAATATTTGAAGAGATTATAGTTGAATACTTCCCTAATATGGAAATGGAAATAATTAATCAACTCCAGGAAGCACAGAGAGCCCCATACAGGATAAATCCAAGGAGAAACACACCAAGACACATATTAATCAAGCTATCAAAAATTAAATACAAAGAAAACATATTAAAAGCAGCAAGGGAAAAACAACAAATGACACACAAGGGAATCCCCATAAGGTTAACAGCTGATCTTTCAGCAGAATCTCTGCAAGCCAGAAGGGAGTGACAGGACATATTTAAAGTGATTAAAGGGAAAAACCTACAACCAAGATTACTCTACCCAGCAAGGATCTCATTCAGATTTGATGGAGAAATTAAAACCTTTGCAGACAAGCAAAAGCTAAGAGAATTCAGCACCACTAAACCAGCTTTACAACAAATGCTAAAGGAACTTCTCTAGGCAGGAAACACAAGAGAAGGAAAAGACCTACAAAAACAAACCCAAAACAATTAAGAAAATGGTAATACGAACATACATATCGATAATTACCTTAAATGTAAATGGATTAAATGCTCCACCCAAAAGACATAGACTGGCTGAATGGATACAAAAACAAGACCCGTATATATGCTGTCTACAAGAGACCCACTTGAGACTTAGGGACACATACAGACTGAAAGTGAGGGGATGGAAAAAGATATTCCATGCAAATAGAAACCAAAAGAAAGCTGGAGTAGCAATTCTCATATCAGACAAAATAGACTTTAAAACAGAGACTGTTACAAGAGACAAAGAAGGACACTACATAATGATCAAGGGATAAATCCAAGAAGAAGATATAGCAATTGTAAATATTTATGCACCCAACATAGGATCACCTCAATACATAAGGCAAATGCTGACAGCTATAAAAGGGGAAGTCAACAGTAACACATTCATAGTAGGGGACTTTAACACCCCACTTTCACCAATGGACAGATTATCCAAAATGAAAATAAATAAGGAAACACAAGCGTTAAATGATACATTAAACAAGATGGACTTAATTGGTATTTATAGGACATTCCATCCAAAAATAACAGAATACACTTTCTTCTCTAGTGCTCATGGAACATTCTCCAGGATAGATCATATCTTGGGTCACAAATCAAGCCTTGGTAAAATTAAGAAAATTGAAATCACATCAAGTATCTTTTCTGACCATAACGCTATGAGACTAGATATCAATTACAGGAAGAAAAAAACTGTAAAAATACCAACACATGGAGGCTAAACAATACACTACTAAATAACCAGGAGATCACTGATGAAATCAAAGAGGAAATCAAAAAATACCTAGAAACAAATGACAATGAAAACATGATGACCCAAAACCTATGGGATGCAGCAATAGCAGTTCTAAGAGGGACATTTATAGCAACACAATCCTACCTTAAGAAACAAGAAACATCTCAAATAAACAACCTAATCTTACACCTAAGCAATTAGAGAAAGAAGAACAAAAAAAAACCCCACAAAGTTAGCAGAAGGAAAGAAATCATAAAGATCAGATCAGAAATAAATGAAAAAGAAATGAAGGAAACCATAGCAAAGATCACTAAAACTAAAAGCTGGTTCTTTGAGAAGATGAACAAAATTGGTAAACCATTAGCCAGACTCATCAAGAAAAAAAGGGAGAAGACTCAGTAGAAGTAGAAGTGAAAAAGGAGAAGTAACAACTTACACTGCAGAAATACAAAATATCATGAGAGATTAATACAAGCAACTATATGCCAATAAATTAGACAACCTGGAAGAAATGGACAAATTCTTAGAAAAGCACAGCCTTCCGAGACTGAACCAGAAAGAAATAGAAAATATAAACAGACCAATCACAAGCACTGAAATTGAAACTGTGATTAAAAACTTCCAACAAACAAAAGCCCATGACCAGATGGCTTCACAGACGAATTCTATCAAACATTTAGAGAAGAGCTAACACCTATCCTTCTCAAACTCTTCCAAAATGTAGGAGAGGGAGGAACACTCCCAAACTCATTCTACGAGACCACCATCACCCTGATACCAAAACCAGTCAAAGATGTCACAAGGAAAGAAACTGTAGAGCAATATCACTGACGAACATAGTTGCAAAAATCAACTATCCAGAAATGGGCAGAAGACCTAAATAGACATTTCTCCAAAGAAGATATACATACTGCCAACAAACACATGAAAGAATGCTTAACATCGCTAATCATTAGAGAAATGCAAGTCAAAACTACAATGAGATATCATCTCACACCAGTCAGAAAGGCCATCATCAAAAAATCTAGAAACAATAAATGCTGGAGAGGGTGTGAGAAAAGGGAACCCTCTTGCACTGTTGGTGGGAATGTAAATTGATACAGCCACTGTGGAGAACAGTATGGAGGTTCCTGAAAAAACTAAAAATAGAGCTACCATATGACCCAGCAATCCCACTACTGGACATATACCCTGAGAAAACCATAATTCAAAAAGAGTCATGTACCACAATGTTCATTGCAGCTCTATTTACAATAGCCAGGACATGGAAACAACCTAAGTGTCCATCATCGAATGAATGGATAAAGAAGATGTGGCACATATATACAATGGAATATTACTCAGCCATAAAAAGAAACGAAATTGAGCTATTTGTAATGAGGTGGATAGACCTAGAGTCTGTCATACAGAGTGAATAAGTCAGAAAGAGAGAGACAAATACCGTATGCTAACACATATATATGGAATTTAAGAAGAAAAAAATGTCTTGAAGAACCTAGGGGTAAGACAGGAATAAAGACACAGACATACTAGAGAATGGACTTGAGGATATGGGGAGGGGGAAGGGTAAGCTGTGACAAAGCGAGAGAGAGGCATGGACATATATACGCTACCAAACGTAAGGTAGATAGCTAGTGGGAAGCAGCCGCATAGCACAGGGAGATTAGCTTGGTGCTTTGTGATCGCCTGGAGGGGTGGGATAGGGAGGGTGGGAGGGAGGGAGATGCAAAAGGGAAGAGATATGGGAACATATGCATATGTATAACTGTTTCACTTTGTTATAAAACAGAAACTAACACACCATTGTAAAGCAATTATACTCCAATAAAGATGTTAAAAAAAAAAAAGAAACACATGAAAGAATGCTCAGCATCATTATTAGAGAAATGCAAATCAAAACTACAATGAGGTATCACCTCACACCAGTCAGATTGGCCATCATCAAAATATCTACAAACAATGAATGCTGGAGAGGGTGTGGAGAAAAGGGAACCGTCTTGCGCTGTTGGTAGGAATATAAATTGATACAGCCATTATGGAGCACAGTATGGAGGTTCCTTAAAAAACTAAAAATAGAACTAGCATACAAGTCAGCAATCCCACTACTGGGCATATACCCTGAGAAAACCATAATTCAAAAAGAGTCATGTACCACAATGTTCACTGCAGCTCTATTTACAATAGCCAGGACATGGAAGCAGCCTAAGTGTCCATTGACAGATGAATGGATAAAGAAGATGTGCACATATATACAATGGAATATTACTCAGCCATAAAAAGAAACAAAATTGAGTTATTTGTAGTGAGGTGGATGGACCTAGAGTCTGTCATACAGAGTGAAGTAAGTCAGAAAGAGAGAGACAAATACCGTATGCTAACACATATATATGGAATCTAAAAAAAAAAAAAAAGGTCATGAAGAACCTACGGGGTGGACGGGAATAGACGCAGACCTACTAGAGAATGGACTTGAGGACACGGGGAGGGGGCAGGGTAAGCTGGGACAAAGCGAGAGAGTGGCATGGACATATATACACTACCAAATGTAAAATAGATAGCTAGTGGAAAGCAGCCGCATAGCACAGGGAGATCAGCTCGGTGCTTTGTGACCACCTAGAGGGGATGGAGGGAGGGAGACGCAAGAGGGAAGAGATATAGGGATATATGTATATGTATAGCTGATTCACTTTATTATAAAGCAGAATCTAACACACCATTGTAAAGCAATTATACTCCAATAATGATGTTAAAAAATTTTCTTTTTTTTAAAGAATTTTAGAATTTTCACATCTGGCCATTCATAAATCAGACAACAATGCCAACCTTTGAAACCAAATGACTGAAATAAAAAACGTCATCTCTTGCATCCTTCCCCCGACTCTTGTTTTCTTTTCAGTTGCCATTATAATTAATGTGCTAACATGCAACTCCTCTTTCTCACAAAATGATTGTTTCAATTGAGTGGTGGCGGATAAGTTTCAAGTGTTCCCTTTCTTAGAGGTAATATCGATTAACTACGATCCCACTGAAAGGGATGATGAGAGTAGGAAGAGTAAAAGTGGATAAAGAAACGTTTCATTGGCTTGGTTTCCCAAGGCTTCCTGATGCAGGATTAGTAGCAAGGTGAGCCCCTTGCTGTCTTATTATTTAATAAGCACACCTCAAGGAGTCATCTGAAAACTTTATCTGAAATATAAGGTTGGAAGGAAATGGAATCATTACACCAATTATGAGGGTATTGGGAGACTTGTGCTAGACCGATGATTTTTGGTGCCTTTCTTACGGCAAAACTGTTTGGAAAACATTTTTGTTCCCGGGTCACATATTATGATTTCAAGAGACACTTTAACTTCATCATTAAATAAAAGTGTGTTAGTTCTAGAAGAAAACCTCGCCCATCATCTAAAGTAATCTTGTTATACTGGGAAAAATGAGCCTTAGCTTATCCAAGGGACTCAGTGATTGAGTTCAAACTAGAATTAGGTAATGTTCTCCAGATATAATTTTTCCTTTTGGGTTTATGGTTCATCGAATGTTTATTTTCCCTTGTTCTTGTTGCAATGGGACTACAGCTTCCTGGTTGTCTGGGTTTGGGTTCCCCGCAAACAGGCACTGAGACAAGGATTTGATTATAAGTAGTTTATATTGGAGATGATCCCAAGAAACGCCAGCAGGGAAGTGAGAATTGTGAGCGAGAGGAGGTAGAAAGCTGACAGTGTGCGTTATCAAGCCAGCGATGACTGGGGTGACTGGAGCTTCATTCCACTGGGGAAACTCTGGAGCAGTGTAAATAAACAAAAGAAAAGGACCAGCTTAAGATTATCCTGCCAGAGAGGGCAAGGAGCCTGGAATTTCATGTACTAAGTTGCGTGAGCCTTTGAGGGCTGCTTCTCTGGGGGTGTTAATTTTCTGATAGGTGTGGACTGACAGGCAATGGACAAAACGGGTTCTGAAGTCCAGAGGAAACCCTCAGCAAAGAAATGCAAGAGTTGGCAGTTGGCTGTAAGGCAGGTGTGACTGAAGTGGTAATGGCCAGGGGTTACGGGGTTGGGGTACCGGCAACTTCCCCTACACCAGTGAAAGTGAGTGACACCAATACAACAGCCAAAGTGATCTGAATAAAAATGGGACTAATATCACTAATTAGACACGTTTTCCTGCCCCCATAGGGGAAGCCATATACACTGTAACTGTATTTTGCCTAGAGAGTTTTGAGGGTAGGATTTTTGGTCTTCAGAGCAAGGAGAATTTTAGTAACAAGAAGAGTGTTTCATGTGTCTGAACAGCTTGCTGCAGGGCACAGCAGAAGCTTGGTAATTGGATTTTATCAAAAATGGTCTATAAGTCTGTAAATATAAAGGTAACTTCAAAAGTGACTTTCAGTGTGTTACACATTGCATCTATCTGTGCTGAAATTAGCTTAATATTTTATGTTGGGCAACAATGAATATCCCCAAGGGCAGCCAATGTGATTATACAGCAAATTGGAAAGAACGTTCACATAGACTCACTAATATCCTGATATAACTCTGCTCCAAGTATGTACTTGGTAAACATATGGTTGAATAAGTCCCATAACTCAGAAGAGTTTCAAAGAGAGATCACTGCTTCTTCTGGGAACATTTGTCTCTGGCTCATTTAGAAGACTGTACATTCCACAGTGGAAAGGATGTTTTTGTCTTTCCCATCACTGTATTGGTAGTATCTATACAGAAGTAGCCAGAGCAAAAGAGGTGCCCAACACATATTTGTTAGATGAATGAATGAAGAATGGAATATGTGCAGTGCTCAGTGTCTCTCCTCTTTCCTAAGGTCTGTATCACTTCTCAGTACCAGAAGATGTGGTTCTTGGCACTGCCATAGGGAGGGTGAAGGCCAATGATCAGGATATTGGTGAAAATGCACAGTCGTCATATGACATCATTGATGGAGACGGAACAGCACTGTTTGAAATCACTTCTGATGCCCAGGCCCAGGATGGCATTATAAGACTGAGAAAGGTAAGCTCAGGAAGGTTTTGTTCGTCTTCAGAATACCTCTTTGAAACTTGAATGTTGAAGGTGGTAGGGGTTGGGTGGACTCCCTGACGTAATCTTACAACTGGAGGAGGTTTGCCTTCTTAAGCTGTGCAAAAGTGAGTGCTTTTTGCACATCCTATCTTCTAGTCCTGCTTTATATTTCAGCTAAACCTCGGTGAACAGTGACCATGGTGGTGCTAGCCTCCCATCTCACCCATCATTTCTTTCCTCTCTGTGTTTCAGTGTTTTTCCATGAGCTGCAGGAACTGGCTCAGTTCTTGTCCAGAGCATCCACCTATGTAGGAAAGCCAACACTCTGAAAGCAACCTTTAAGCAATGAGGGACAAAGATTGGTGGACAGTTCCTATTCACTGAAGAAATTATTGTGAGGCATATTGTTTATGATTCCTTAGAGGATTTTCAGTGGGAATAATCCTCATAAGCCCATAGAGGTGGCAAGTTCAATGGCTTTTCATCCTTTTCTATAGAACTCTCCCCATTTCTAATCTCCTGCTTCCTAGAATATCTCTGCAAAATGCATTCAAGTTTCCTGTGTGTTCACTGCAGGCTCTGCTTTTAGGGAAACTCAAAGACAGACAAAGTAGTCAGCTTCAGTTATTCTGGCTAGTTCTGGCACCAGAAGGACAGGGCCCACCCTGCTATTATTAGATGCTTCTAACTGTGATCAAATGACCAAGCATTGTGGTCAACGAAGCTCATCTCTGCTTTTTTCCTGGGTGTGGCGCTACCATTGGAGAAAGAAACATCTCCATAAATAGTACAAAGAATATATGGCTTTTTAAAAATTGGAGTATAATTGCTTTACAATGTTGTGTTAGTTTCTGCCACAAAGTGAAGTGAATCAGCCATATGCATACACATATCCCCTGCCTCTTGGACCACCCTCCCCGCCTCCATCCCACCCAAGTAGGCCATCACATAGCACCAAGCTCAGCTCCCTGTGCTATACAGCAAGGTCCCACTAGCTATCTGTTTTACACATGGTAGTGTATTTATGTCAAACCTAATCTCCCAATTCATCCTCCCCTTCCCTTCCCCTCCACGTCCACACGTCTGTTCTCTACGTCTGCCTTTCTATTCCTGCCCTGCAAATAGGTTCATCTGTACCATTTTTCTAGATTTCACATATATGAGTTAATATACGATATTTGTTTTTCTCTTTCTGACTTACTTCACTCTGTATGACAGACTCAAGGTCCATCCACATCTCTCCGAATGATCCAATTTCATTTCTTTTTGTGGCTGAATAATATTCCATTACATATATGTACCACATCTTCTTTATCCATTCAGATGTTGATGGACATTTAGGTTGTTTCCATAACCTGGCTATTGTAAATAGTGCTGCAATGAACATTGGGGTACATGTGTCTTTTGGACACATGTCCAAAATATGGTATATGCCCAGCAGTGGGATTCCTGGGTCATACAGTAGTTCTATTTTCAGTTGTTTTTTTTTTTTTTTTTTGCGGTACATGGGCCTTTCACTGCTGTGGCCTCTCCCGTTGCAGAGCACAGGCTCCAGACGCGCAGGCTCAACAGCCATGGCTCACGGGCCCAGCTGCTCCGCAGCATGTGGGATCCTCCCAGACCAGGGCACAAACCCGTGTCCCCTGCATCGGCAGGCGGACTCTCAACCACTGCGCCACCGGGGAAGCCCCTATTTTTAGTTTTTTAAGGAACATCCATACTGTTCTCCAAAGTGGCTGAATCAATTTACATTCCCACCAATAGTGCAAGAGGCTTCCCTTTTCTCTGCACCCTCTCCATTATTTGTTGTTTGTAGATTTTCTGATGATGGCCATTCTGACTCATGTGAGATGATACCTCATTGTAGTTTTGATCTGCATTTTTCTGATAATTAGTGATGTTGAGCATCTGTTCATGTGCCTCTTGGCCATCTGTATGTCTTCTTTGGAGAAATGTCTGTTTAGGGCTTCTGCCCATTTTTGGATTGGGTTGTTTGTTTTTTTAATATTGAGCTGCATGAGCTGTTTATATATCTGGGAGATTAATCCTTTGTCCGTTGATTCGTTTACAAATGTTTTCTCCCATTCTGAGGGTTGTCTTTTGGTCTTGTTTATGGTTTCCTTTGCTGTGCAAAAGCTTTGAAGTTTCATTAGGTTCCATTTGTTTATTTATTTTTTTTAATTTCCATTACTCTAGGAGGTGGGTCAAAAAGGATCTTGCTGTGATTTATGTCAAAGAGTGTTCTTCCTATGTTTTCTCTAAAAGTTTTATAGTGTTTGGCCTTACATTTAGGTCTTTAATCCATTTTGAGTTTATTTTTGTGTATGGTGTTAGGGAGTGTTCTAATTTCATTCTTTTTCAAGTAGCTGTCCAGTTTTCCCAGCACCACTAATTGAAGAGGCTGTCTTTTCTCCATTGTATATTCTTGCCTCCTTTATCAAAGATAAGGTAACCATATGTACGTGGGTTTACTTCTGGTCTTTCTATCCTGTTCCATTGATCTGTTTTTGTGCCAATACCATACTGTCTTGATTACTGTAGCTTTGTAGTATAGCCTGAAGTTGGGAGTCTGATTCCTCCAGCTCCTTTTTCTTAGCTCAAGATTGCTTTGGCTATTCAGGGTCTTTTGTGTTTCCCTACAAATTGTATAATTTTTTGCTCTAATTCTGTGAAAAGTGTCTGGTAATTTGTTAGGGATTGCATTGAACCTGTAGATTGCTTTGGGTAGTATAGTCATTTTCACAATATTGATTCTTCCAATCCAGGAGCATGGTATGTCTCTCCATATTGCAGTCTGTGACTGCTTTTGCTCATGATCATTTGTGTGCGTGTGGTAAATGTGAAAAATTCTGTACATTTTCCATATTTATTTCTCATTGTGACAACTACATTCATTAAAAAACGTGTAGAACACAGTTCAGTATTTTACAGACATGGGCATTTGCAAAGAGAAATACCCTTTTATCTTCATCATGAGTATTTTGTTCAACATTGTTCTTTATATGCTTGCCATGAAGTAGTACAAATTAATTTTAAAACGGATTTGCTGATTCATGAATTATAAGATAGATAATAGGTCACATTGTCAGGAGCCAATAATTTTGCCCTCTGTCTTGATCAGCATTACAATGACATGACTCCAAGCTTACTATCTGACTCTCTCTGTCATGTTACCCAGGGATGTGCTTCCAATGGCCATGCTCTTCAAATCCCCTTTTGGGGAGGTATTGAAAGTGAGAACCTGGAATTTTCTGGATATAGTTTTATATACAAAATCAATTTTAAAAATCAATTTTGAAAAGAAAATGGCTGCATCTGTTTTAACTCTGCTGAGTAACACTCACTTTAAACCTGGATGGAGCTCAGTATTAAGAGTTGCAAAGTATTTAAAAACTCGTGTGTTAAATACAGTACAGTATAATTATACTTGAGTCAATTATTGACTAACCCAGAGACACATTTTCCTTGGCTAATGAATCCCAATGTCATTTTTTTTGTTATTATTAACTGCTATTCTTTGTTACCATAAGGTGCTTTTATAAACTGAAGCAATTAGCTGTTTGCTGTATTTTTATTCACCATTATTCATAAACTTGGAAGCATATACTACACATCTTGACACCAAAAAACCCATGTATTTTACTCTAGAGAACAATCTGTAGGGAGTCATTTTCCTGCAATTCATGGGTCCTCTTTTTTGTCTGACAAAATCCCAAGGACACCAGGATGTGTTCTGATAGATTGTCATTAAGTTGGGCAAAGAATTAAGCAGAATATAATCTCTTATGCTTAACAGCGTTTGTAAAGAATTTGAGATTACAAAATTGTTACAGTAGGGGTGATTAGCAAATTGTGAAAATGTTGATGTTGAATTGCCTATTCATGTACATACGGGTACATGTGTTTAGTAATTTCAGAATAGACAGGGGATTGAGTATCTGCCTTGTTTATTAGAAAATATATCAAAAAAATCTAAGTCCAAGTAGAATGAAATTCAAATATAAGAATCAACATAAAATTTTGAAATAAGAATCTATATTTAAGCTTGTATAGGAGTTCTGAAAGAGTTCACTAATGCTAGCTTGTGTTCCAGCTTATTTTTTTAAAATTTGCACCGCAGATGTAGAGTTCAGTTTCTTATAAGAATTGCCATGGAAATCTAAATTGTCTCTTTGAACCTTGACAGAAATACATCCTTGACATCTGAAGTATTATGTTTGCTGAGAGAATTGGACTGTGAGGGTTCTGATGCAGATGGCCTTCTGGTTGTTTAAGGGGACTGTGTTCTTTTACCTGCCTCTATTTACATAGGTCATTAAGTTAAGTCTCTGGGGCTTTTAAGGAAAGAGGTATTAATAGGTCAGAAAAATTTTCAGTAATGGTGCAATGAGGTAATTTCAAATTGCTTTTAACTGGTTGGTGGAAGTCACCACCAGACCTAGTTACCTACCTGTCTGTCAGTCTGTCTATCTATCTATCATCTATCCTAAATATAAACACAGGTAGATATGCGTCTGTATACATATTTCTTTATATGCCCACCTGCTTCACAGCACAGAACTCATATAATAGAGACCTTCTAAGAATGCCCTAAAAAATAATAAGCCTCATTTTAGCCACATGATCAGTAAAGCAGTGATGCTCTGGAAGTGAAATAAGAAAACACTCTTTGTTGGGATTAGTGCTAAATTGTGCTTTATAATGTCTCCATGGACTAAACAATGATTATTTCTAGTTCTTTACGTTTCACACACTGTTGCAGAAATGATAAAATATCCTTCCCAGATAGAGATTATGTTCGATGCTGCCTTATCTCTGACGAGCAGAGGCCCGATTAACTGGCTGATTGGTATGCAGATCATGCCTTCAGTAGTACAATTTTATTATGAGTCTGAAGTGAAATTTCGATGGCACAATTCATGACTGTGAATATTTTGTGAATTCCAAGTGAAATGAGCAAAACAAAACAAAACAGTAGGAGATTAGATTCACTGAGCTTGTATAATAAACAGCTATCAATAAATGCCTGTAAAATTTACAGGTTGAATCTGGGGGAATGGAGAGTGATCCCATTAAGGCTCACAAATGGGCTTAAATGCACATAACGATCATCCATCAGCATTACACTCATTTGTTCTCGCTGCTGTGGTCATTAGTGAGAAACATTCATCTTTGTCATTTCTTAACAGCCTCTGGATTTTGAGACCAAAAGATCCTATACACTGAAGGTAGAGGCAGCCAATGTCCACACTGACCCGCGTTTCAGCAGCAGGGGGCCCTTTAAAGACACGGCAACAGTCAAAATTGTTGTCGAAGATGCAGATGAGCCTCCAGTCTTCTCTTCACCGACTTACCTCCTCGAAGTTCATGAAAATGCTGCTCTCAACTCCGTGATTGGGCAAGTGACCGCTCGTGACCCCGACATCACCTCCAGTCCTATAAGGTATTTCTCTTTTGAAAGGAAAACTGGCTATAGTGCATGACAAGCAGATCAGTACAAAATGTAATTACGTATGCAGTCTGTGTGGCTGCCTTTGAGACTATGTTCACATGACCAAGGAATTTTGGTCAACATGTACTGCGCTTGTGTGTGTGTGTTGCACACACCTGCGAAGGGCTGCATACAATGCCCAGAGCCAGGAATATCAAGATGAAGAAAGATGCTAAGCTTTCAGAGGGCTCCATGAAAAAGCCAAATCGAGTATATTTTGCAGTGCATTTGGGTGGATCTTTTATAAGGTATTGTTTTTGCTTGTTTGTGGGTTTTTTTTTCTAGCATTAGAAAAGTACTGCTGTTTTTTTTTTTCTTTCTTTCTTTCTCCTTTGACAGTTACAGTGAATTATGTATAAGAATTTAGAGGCATGAGATCACTGTCTCAACACAGTAAGAGGCCCCCTGTCTTATTTCTGTGTTCGCTGTTTGGCTTTGAAATGATCTTTTTACCACTTTATGGGCATTTCTGATAGGTCAGCATGTTTGGATTGGTGCCTTTTAGACAAAACCTTTCTCTGTCATTTCAAAGATATCTTTTGTTTATACTTTCCCTGCTGAAAATTTTTTCCAGGATGAGAAATATAATCCCTTGTTAAAGTTTTTCTTCCTTGTTTTAGAAATAAGGCTCAGTTCTGGGTTTTTCTTGTTGTTGAACTGTGTACATCTTTTCTCTTTGCCAGTCACCCAAATGACAGTAGATGCTCGGGCTAAAGAGCTTTCTTCTGAAAGAACACTGAAAATCTGTAACTTGTCCACTGGTCTCCAAGGGTGAAGTGTTAGTTAATGATGTGTTTGAGTGTGGATTTCAAATATTGCTTTAGAAATGTTTGTTGAAAAAGAGAGAGAAAACTAGACAGAAGAATACAGTTTTAAAGAATTGTCCAGTTAATTTATGAGTTAGATGTCAGCTTATATCCCAGTCATTCAATTTCTAAGTTACAGGGACCTACGGCAGATATCTTTCTAATTACTTTATTCAGGGAAACTCTAGACAAGTGAGCTTTATGAAAGCTTTACTTATTCACTTCTTTTCTGTGTATTAAACTCCCAATACTCCCAAGGGTGCTGAAACTATGAGGCTGGAGGTGAAACCCAGCAGAATAATCAGTGTCCCAAATAATTTGAGTTTGGGCAAAAAAAGAATTATTTTCAGGTCCGGAAAAGTTGTTTTTAACACAAGTCATTTCTAAATTCAGGATAGTAGAGTGTATCCCATAAGGATATAAAAAAAAAAAATCCTTTCTTCAAAAGAGCTCAACCTCTAAGAAGGGGATTTGAGGAATGGTCAGTGGCCCATTCTCTGTTGTAAAGGAACTCAACAAGTTGTGGACACACAGAATGGCCTCTATTTGGCTAAGAAAATCATATCTATCAAAGGGACAAGTATTGAATCCAAGGGTAGGAAGTATCCAGAAAAATAAATTTACATGGGCATCCATTTTTTGACTAAATAGTGAAGTTGTGAAATGGCTTTATACTGAAATTCTAATATAAATAGAGACAGTGGTACTTGTTGAATGAATGAATCTGCCCCGTTTTCCATTGTTACTCCATTTCTTCTGAAAGAACACAGAACAGAGCAATTGCCACTTTCTTCACATCTTCAAGCATAAGAGAGAATATGAAGAAAGTAAACAAGATTGGCCTGAGAGACCAGCCATGGGGTCAGTTTAGCATTTGACTTGTCAAGATTTCTACTCTTGTCAGCAAAGAACCCATAGCGGGCCAGGAGCATGCCAAGCTGAGGACCCTCAGGGCAAATGGGGATTCAGATATCAGGGCAATCCCATGTACACCCAAAACATGGAATCTATAGTACCAGCGGGAACAGACTTCCTGTGCAGAAGCATGTTCTTCATCAGCTGGAGATGAAGTTTGAGTAACTTTTGATGCCAATACTAAGCTCAGATTGGTTAGAAGTGGGTAAACATCCAGGTTCATAGCTCCCCACTTGTTTTTGCCCATTTTATAATCTATCCATTGACTGATGTAAAAATGGAGATATACTGACAATCATTCCAGCTCACAGGGAATCAGTGATGATTATCACTGTAGTTGATCGTTGTTGTTATTGCTATTGTTATTGTTATTTTTTATAATTGTCTGGTGGCATAAAAGGCAGGTGAAGAAGAAGCTTGAGGCTGCTTAGCAACAACTGCCCAACTTGGAAGCATTTTGTTTCCAGGCAAGCTAAAGGGGGTCTGGGGCTGTGTTACCAGGAAGGGATGGACAGATAAAGTACCACTTGATGACACAGGCATACTCTAGCTCTGATAGATGTCAGGCAAGTGCTAGTTCCTTGGCATATGTGGTTTCACCCAAAGAAGGGGCGATTACTGTTTCAGATCATTTACAACAGGGTTTTGATGCATTATTCAGAAAGTGAGCCCCACACCATTCTGACTGGAGGTGGACTGGCTCCATAGGAATGAATCTAGAATGTAAGAATCACCAACTGCATTTTTCAGTATCAGTTCTGCATTTTTGCAGTTGTCCCTCCCCCAACCCCTGTCCCCCAACTGGGTTATGGAGAGCAGCTTTCCTCTATCGATGCACAATTGGTTAATTTGTTTAGAAAATTAAATTTCCTGACTAGCCAGAGCAGTGCATAGTTCCTTATAAGTCTAGCAGACAGACTTAGAACCATTTAACCTTTTTAAACAGAACTAGAGGACACAGATATTCAGGGAACTATCAAGTAACAAATAACAAAGCATGATTTTCTCTTTAGGGCTGTTGTATTTTATATGCTAACAAGAATGTACGCATCTTTTAGGGGAATGTTTACCTTGCCATCCAGCAAGAAATAGGCATTTATTGTGGCATCTGCCATGTTAAAACATGCAGTCATTAATTGGTTGGTCAACTTCCTCTAAGACTCAGCTTCTTTTGAGAGCACATTGTCAAGCTGAAAATATCATGTATATTAAAATTCTTAAAACTAAACCTATTTCTATGTGTATAAACATATCTGTATCTATACCTATGTCTGTATAAGCCCATCAGGGCAAACAGACAGTGACACAGAGGCATACTTCATGGTCTTACCGTCTCCCTTCCAGGAACATTAATTAAGCATGTGCTACTTTCTTCAGTACCTTATGCCTCTCAGTAATACAGAATACGATTGTGTAAATTATTTAAAAGATGCCATATCTTGAAACTACAGCAGACTGCATTTCAAATCCTGTCACTCCTACTTTCCAGTCAGACAGCTGGTCTCTTGGAAGTCTCTGAGACTCAGCTTCCTCATCTATATTTTGGGATAATATCATCTTTGGAGCTATTAAGACTACCAACTAATAAAGCCACCATAAATTTCATATCTTAAATGCAAATTAAAAACCTAGTACTCATTTCACCTTGCAATAAATCTTTCTCTGCTCCAAATAAATAAATAAATAAAATAAAAATAAAATCCTAGTAGTCATTTTAGCAGAGATCCTTCTACTCAAGGTTGCTGACAGTGCAGAATTACCTGTTATTTTTTTATTTAACAGTTACATGCTAAATCGTCCAATTAACATCATTTAGTCTAATTTGCCCTTGCTACTGTGATGGATATTGTTACCAGTGAGTGCTTACTATGTGGCAGGGATGTGCTAAATGTATTCAGTTCATTTCCTAACACCTTTATGAGATAATATGTGTACTCTCTTAACAGATGAGAAAACCGAGGGTGAAAAGACTAACTTGCCCACTGTCATACAAATAGTCAAGAATGGAACTGTGGTGCATACATTTTTTTTTTTTTTTTTCTGGCAGTGCAATGCCTGCTTTCTGTTCCTTTGTCACACTCCCTTTCTTTCCCTATGATCTCTGTGACTCAAACTGTGTCTCTATGTGATGTGATGGCTTAGCAGGACCAATTTTTTTCCTCAAAATCTTCTTTTATGTGTTTGTTTATTTTTAATTATATAATTTGCAGGTGTACAGCATTATAGTTCAACATCTGCCTACACTACAGAGAGAGCACCACCACAAGTCTAGTCACCATCCATCACCATACAGCAGATCCCCTTCATCCATTTCACCTCCTCAACCCTGTTCCCTTCTTGGTAGCTACTAATCTATTCTCTGTATTTATGAATTTGTTTTTATTTTATTTTGTTTGTTCATTAGCTTGTCTCAGTTGACACATATGAGTAAAATCATACAGTATTTATCTTTCTCTGACTTATTTCACGAATCATAATACCTTCACGGTCTGTGTTTTCACAAGTGGCAGGATTTCATTCTTTTTTGATGACTAATATTCCGTTGTGTGCGTGTACATGTTTGTGTGGCATCTTCTTTACCCATTCATCCGTAGATGGACACTTAGGTTGTTTCCATATCTTGGCTATTATAAACAAGACTGCATTGAATTAGCAGGACCGATTTAATTGAAATAATAAACTATTCATTCTCTAAATGGTCTCATTCAGTCCAGGATGCATACCAGGAAAAAGGAGCATACAGACATCAGGTCTGTGGAATTAACCAGAGTATGGGTGGAGTGTTCCTTTCTCATCAGTCTAGCCCCTTTGTATGGGTTTGTTACTATCGGTTGTGAACCAAATTGTGATCAGGGAGGTAAAGGAAAAAACAACGTTATTGTTATTTGATGAATGAGACATTGTGCTAAGTTTCTATTATGTATCATTTCACTTAACTCTCACAAAAGACACCTATGAAGTAGTCAGTATGATTCCAGCGTTATGGAGGAGACTGAGGCTCTGAAAAGGTGCTTCCTGTGCATGTTGACATAGCAGGGGTATGGGGCCAGGGTTTAAACCCGGGTTTCTTCTTACCACTGATGACTATGTCTGTGCATGCTTTGCTACGTTCTGGTATTTTGCACGAGGTGTGTAGGATGATGACAGCTAATGTTTACTGAGTCGGTACTTTGTGATAGACACTCTGAAATGGCATTTGAGGGAGCAAATTGTTTATCCTTAAGGTGAAACTTCCTAGCACAGAGTAAGTGTTAAATACAGGTCAGTGCTTTCATGTAAACCTGCTATGGCTCATTTTTTTCCTCTCAATAAAGTCATGTCAAGTGTATATTTGATTTCACCATGGCTTTGAGTGGCATGTGACTGTTTTTTTAGATAGTTGCTTCCTATTTATTTTTTGCAAAGCATTCTCCGTGAGTAAGACTACATGAGCTGCTTAAATTAAAAGTGGGAATAATGGCCATTCAGCAGGTGAAGCAGGCTGACACATGACCATGGCGGCCACAGTGCTCTGTTGCCCTAATTCCTCTCTTGAATGTAAGTGCCCACTCAACACAAGACACTGCTTTTTCTTTTTCCTACTTGTATTCTGGCATTTTTATAATTCGCCTCAGTCACCAGGCTTGCTGTTAATGAGCTCTTTTCCTGAAAACACTTCTTATAGTCCTGATGTCCAATGATGCTACAGTGAAAATGCTTCATACTGTAGAAAACCTGGCAATTGTTTGGCGCATAAACTGTGTATCCATTGACTCTCTCCTCAATCTTGCAATAATCCCCCAGAGACTTTGTCTTTTTGTTGTTGTTGTTTTTAATTGTGATAAGAACACTTTACATGAGATCTACCCTTTTAACAGATTTCTAAGTGTACAGCACGGTACTGTTAACTGCAAGCACAATGTTATACAGCACATCCCTAAAACTTATTTGTCTTGCGTAACTGAAACTTTATAGCCATTGATTAGCAACTTCTCATTCCTCCCTTCTCCCAGCCCCTGGCAACCACCATTCTATGCTTCCATGGCTGACTATTTTAGATACCTCATGTAAGTGGAATCATGCTATAATATCCTTCTGTGGCTGGTTTCTTGTACTTAGCAAAATGTCCTCCAGGCTCATGGATGTTGCCGCACATTACAGAATTTTCTTCGTTTTAAGGCTGAATAATACTCCATTCTGTCTATACACCACATTTTCTTTATCCATTCATCTGTCGATGGACATTTAGGTTGTTTCCACATCTTGGCTATTGTGAATAATGCTGCAATGAATGTAGGAGTGCTAATATGATTTCAGTTAGTTTGAATAAATGCCCTGAAGTGAGATTGCTGAATTATATGGTAGTTCTATTTTAATTTTTTTAGGAACTTTCATACTGTTTTCTGTAGCTGCTGCACCACTTTGCATTCCTACCAACAGCGTACAAGGGTCTAGTACACGGACTGAGTCTTTTTAAAACAATTAAAACTTGGTCACTTAGTTCCTGTGCACTCTTAGCCAGTTAAAATTTGTCTCCCAGTTCGACAGTACCAGCTTTTCCAAGTCATTTCCCCAAAACACTCACTGTACTGCTAATTCAACTAATAGTGATTAGTATTAAGTCATATATTCATTTAGTCACATGGCCATTCATTCACATTACTATATATATATATATAACATGTTATATATACTATATATCATATTCTATGGCACATATGACTTGTCTATATCCATATCTATATATTTATATCTATATCTATATCTATCTAATCTATGGTATCCTAAGGAATTTCTATAAAGACAGATCCTCTGCCCTCATGGACCTTGTTCTATAGTAAGGAGGCTGGTTAAATAGCCATGTTAAATTCAAGTCTTTTACATTTATCTAACTAACCTTTAAGGCTATCTGAAAATGATAAACAAAACTAGATTATGGAACTTCAGGGTCACATAGAGGAAGAGGTCTCCTAGTTGTCTAAGGAATTGCAGTAGAAGCAACCACAGATATCCAGTGATGTTAAAGTGGAAATATCTCACACTCTAGAGAACCTAGTATTAATCTGGAGGGTGGACTGTATGTATATAATTTTCTCTCATTTTTTATTCCCTCCCTCCCTTCCTCCCTCCTCCTTCTCTCTCACTATAAAGAGAAGCTTTGGGTAGAAAAAAGACTCCTTTTTTCCCTTAAAGGAATAATAAATAATATGTGATGCAGGGACTTTAGAATTCTGGGACTAGCAGAACTCAGATAATATTATTTATTAAAGCAGTTAGAGCAACCAGTAGAGCAATTAGAGGCAAAAGTTGAAAACTTGTAGATGGAATTTTTGATACTCGAAGTGCATGGGAGAAAATGTTAAAATGGTTTCTTTAGGCATAATAACAAAAGCTAGAATGAAATTAAACAGTGAGAAAGAAACAGTTGGAGTTCAGTGAAATATATAACTGATTCATAACTAAGGGCTTTATTTCATTATTAGTGGCTCTAAACAGCATCTTTCCTTGCAGTTGGCTCAACATTGTATCTTCCTATAAATTTGCCACAGCAAAATAGTTTTTATAATATAAAAGTGCATTAATTCCTGTTAAATTTGGAAACTAGAATATACACTGCCCTTCTCCAAGAGCAGCATCTCCCTAACTGGGCTCTAAGGAACATCACTGGGACTAAAGACAGGGCAGCCAGATCAATTTGAACTCAAGTTTCTTTGCACCAGGATTTCATAGATGAGTTACTTGGCTCAGGGGCTTTGCACTCTTTAAGAAGGAGAGATTTAGCCTTTGAGCTTTCTGTAATTTTTCAGAGAATCTGAAACATTTGATGTAAAGGACATTCAGGCTTCTGTGCTGGTCTGTACTCTAGATTCTAATGCATCAAGCATTGCAGAGCATTGCAAACATCATGACACTTATTCCTATTTGTGTAGTAGAATATACGTTGCCCCCTTTTCCTTTCCATAGAACCTACTTAAGGAAGGACCCATGACTAGTGAATACTTTAAGTCTATTGCATGAGGCCAGAAGTCAGCAAACTGTAGCCTGTGTGCAGAATCTGGCCTCCCACATTTTTTAAAAATAAAGTTTTATTGGAACACAGCCACTCTGCATTGGAATAGTTGTGACAGAGACAGTATGACCTGCAAAGCCTAAGATATTTACTTTATCAAAGAGTTTGTCATCTCCTACAATAGACTGGTAAGAGCTTGGATTTTCATCAGTAAGTTAATTCCAGGATCTTATTCTGTCTAGCAAACTCCCTAAAGGTAAGATTTTAAAAATATTTTTTAAACTTGGAGTAGTCAAAGAAATTCTTTTATTAGAATCCAGCTGTATATGATGGGGTTGATGTCCCCCACGCTTGCCTTAGAACCCCTGGGACGTTAGTTCTCATGGGGCACCTGACAGTGTGCACTTACGTTGAGTCAGCCAGAAAAATCTGGCTTCATTTAGTGTAGCTTTGGGGAAAATCACCATAACTACCATACACACTGTGAAAGGACATCCTGAAAAAGACTGAGATGCTTACTCTCTTGGACTGGGGAATATATTTGTTTCTTGCATGAATTTCTCATAATACCCTGTATTTCTACCTGCCCTTTCCGTTCTCCAGGCCTCGGTGATGACTATGATACAGGCTTTTTGGAACTGAGGCTGGTGATTGCCTTAGCCAGACTCTGGCCTCTGCAGTTCAATGCCTTGGCAAAACCGCTGACTTGCACAGCAGCATTTCTCTCTCTGAAAGCATGAAGTGGCATGAAATAGAATTGCACTCGGAACAGACTTGCTGGAGTATGTTCAACAAACTCTAACATGCATTCTCCAATACGAGAGTAGATTATTTATTATTATTATTAATTTTTTTTTTTGTGGTACGCGGGCCTCTCACTGTTCGTGGCCTCTCTCGTTGCGGAGCATAGGCTCCGGACGTGCAGGCTCAGCGGCCGTGGCTCACGGGCCCAGCCACTCCGCGGCATGTGGGATCTTCCCTGACCGGGGCACGAACCCGTGTCCCCTGCATCGGCAGGCGGACTCTCAATCACTGCGCCACCAGGGAAGCCCAAGAGTAGATATTTAATGAGTAATACTGGAAATTTTTTGTGGCTCTTCAGTCATGCCTATTTAGTGTTTTAGCACAGTGCCCTTCACATATGTCTCATTTAAACTGTATTACAGGAACTCTATGAATTACCTGTATTCTTATCCCCATTAAACACATTTGTTGCAGGTTGTTTTCCTGGGCAGTAGATAGAGTTTGAAGTGCAAGCTGTTTGTTAGAGGGCAGCACCTGTGACTGGAAGGGGACAGAAGCAGGCAGACTTAGGGAACAGTAAAACTGCAGTGCGATCCCAGCAAAGCCTTGGCCCAACCCAGTGGGATGAGTATTGATCATCAGAGGAGTCCTGTGTCCTGCCAGAATGGTAGGGCCTTTATCCCTCTGCTGGCTTAATCTCCAGGTAACTCCTGGAGAGGACAATTTCTGCAAAAGAGGCAGATTCTAAGGACCTGCTATCTAGAGGGTCTCCCCTGCCTGCTCACCCTACAGCTCTGGCATCCTTCCTTAAAGGGAAATCTGCCCCGAGTATGTCCATCACGGACAAGTGCACGGAACCTCTTTACTGGTGGAGTAATTTGCCCAACTTCACGCTGCTAGTCATCTAGCTCCAAACCCACGTTACCTCCAAACTACAGTGTCTTCTCTTAGGCAAATATATATTTGTTCTACATTTTTAGATGCAAATGCTAAAGCGACAAATTGATTTAGCTGAAATGTTAACCAGTGTGGTACGGTAAACCTGACTAACAATAATCAAAAATTATCAAACTGATGAGAAACTCTGGTCTGAAGTCCAGGAGGAGAGGCCTCTGAATGCAGTCCCCCTATGAGCAAGTGGAAGTAGACTGAGCACAGAGAAAAAGAAAAAAAGTTGAAAGAATCCTAAAGTCATAAACCTGGGGCTCAGATATAAACCTGATGGAAGCCGTAACTTGGGTCTCAGACACTGGCTGAACCTCCCAATGCTGCACCCTGGAGCAGAGAAGGTTAGTGCCCAGTGCCCCACATGACTCAGACCCAACGCCTGGCCCTCAGGTGACTGCACCTGACTGGGAAGCCCCTGACAGGAGGCCACCCCTCAGGCGTCTCCGGGACCCAAGGAGAGGAGCCCCCGACAGGATGGCCGGCCCTCAGGCAACTCCGTGACAGGATGGCTGCCCAAACTATGTGGCTGACAGGGTCCTGGTGCTCGGGCCTGGTGTCAGGCCTGAACCTCTGAGGTGGGAGAGCCAAGTTCAGGACACTGGACCACCAGAGACCACCGAGACCCATGTAATACCAATCGGCAAGAGCTCTCCCAGCATTCTCCATCTCAATGCTAAGACCCAGCTCCACCCAACAGCCACCAAGCTCCAATGTTGGATGCCCCATGCCAAACAACTAGCAAGACAGGAACACAACCCCACCCTTCAGCAGAGACGCAGCCTAAAATCATACTAAGTTCACAGACATCCCGAAACACAGCACTGGGTGCAGCCCTGCCCACCAGAAAGACAAGATCCAGCCCCACCCACCAGAACACGGGCACCAGTGCCCTCCACCAGGAAATCTACACAAGCCACTGAACCAACCTTACTCACTGGGGGCAGACACCAAAAACAACGGGAACCATGAACGTGCAGCCTGAGAAAAGGAGACCCCAAACACAGTAAGTTAAGCAAAATGGAAAGACAGAAAAATAAGCAACAAATGAAGAAGCAAGGTAAAAACCCACCAGACCAAATAAATGAAGAGGAAATAGGCAGTCTACCTGAAAAAGAATTCAGAATAATGATAGTAAAGATGATCCAAAATCTTGGAAATAGAATGGAGAAAATACAAGAAACGTTTAACAAGGACCTAGAAGAAGTAAAGAGCAAACAAACAAGGATGAACAACACAATAAATGAAATGAAAAACTGTCTAGAAGGAATCAATAGCAGAATAAATGAGGAAGGAGAATGGATAAGTGACCTGGAAGACAAAACAGTGGAAATAGCTACCGCAGAGCAGAATAAAGAAAAAAGAATGAAAAGAATTGAGGACAGTCTCAGAGACCTCTGGTACAACATTAAATGCACCAACATTCAAATTATAGGGGTCCCAGAAGAAAAAGAGAAAAAGAAAGGGTCTGACAAAATGTTTGAAGAGATTATAGTTGAAAAGGTCCCTAACATTGGAAAGGAAATAGTCAATCAAGTCCAGGAAGTGCAGAGAGTCCCATACAGGACAAATATGAGGAGAAACACGTCAAGGCACATATTAATCAAGCTATCAAAAATTAAATAAAAAGAAAAAAATATTAAAAGCAGCAAGGGAAAAGCAACAAATGACATACAAGGGAACCCCCATAAGGCTAACAACTGATCTTTCAGCAGAAACTCTGCAAGCCAGAAGGGAGTGGCAGGACATATTTAAGTGGTGAAAGGGAAAACCCTACAAGCAAGATTACTCTACCCAGCAGGGATCTCATTCAGATTCTATGGAGCAATTAAAACCTTTACAGACAAGCAAAAGTTAAGAGAATTCAGTGGTGCTGGGAAAACTGGACAGCTACATGTAAAAGAATGAAATTAGAATACTTCCTAACATCATACACAAAAATAAACTCAAAATGGATTAAAGACCTAAATGGAAGGCCAGACACTATAAAACTCTTACAGGTAAACATTGGAAGAACACTCTTTGACATAAATCACAGCAAGATCCTTTTTGACCCACCTCCTAGAGTAATGGAAATAAAAACAAAAATAAACAAATGGAACCTAATGAAACTTCAAAGCTTTTGCACAGCAAAGGAAACCATAAACAAGACCAAAAGACAACCCTCAGAATGGGAGAAAATATTTGCAAATGAAGCAACTGACAAAGGATTAATCTCCCAAATATAGAAACTGCTCATGCAGCTCAGTATCAAAAAAACAAACAACCCAATTCAAAAATGGGCAGAAGATCTAAATAGACATTTCTTCAAAGAAGATATACAGATTGCCAACAAACACATGAAAGGATACTCAACATCACTAATCATCAGAGAAGTGCAAATCAAAACTACAATTAGGTATCATTTCACACCGGTCAGAACGGCCATCATCAAAAAATCTACAAACCATAAATGCTGGAGAGGGTGTGGAGTAAAGGGAATCCTCTTGCACTGTTGGTGGGAATTAAATTGATACAGCCACTATGGAGAACAGTATGGAGGTTTCTTAAAAACTAATAATAGAACTACCGTATGACCCAGCAATCCCACTACTGGGCATATACCCTGAAAAACCCATAATTCAAAAAGAGTCATGTACCACAGTGTTCATTGCAGCTCTGTTTACAATACCAAGACATGGAAGCAACCTAGGTGTCCATCGACAGATGAATGGATACAGAAGATGTGGCACATATATACAATGGAATATTACTCAGCCATAAAAAGAAACGAAATTGAGTTATTTGTAGTGAGGTGGATGGACCTAGAGTCTGTCATACAGTGTGGAGTACGTCAGAAAGAAAAAAAGAAATACCATATGGTGACACATATTTATGGAACGTAGAAAGAGAAAAAAAAGGTTCTGATGAACCTAGGGGCAGGACAGGAATAAAGATGCAGATGTATAGAATGGACTTGAGGACACAGGGAGGGGGAAGGGTAAGCTGGGACTAAGTGAGAGAGTGGCATTGACATATATACACTACCAAATGTAAAATAGATAGCTAGTGGGAAGCAGCTGCATAGCACAGGGAGATCAGCTCAGTGCTTTGTGACCACTTAGAGGGTTGGGATAGGGAGGGAGGGAGAGAGACACAAGAGGGAGGTGATAGGGGGATATATGTATACATATAGCTGATTTTCTCTGTTATACAGCAGAAACTAACACAACATTGTAAAGCAATTATGCTCCAATAAAGATGTTAAAAAAATTTTCACATTGCATGTATTGATCAACTATTTTAAAACAAGTGATCTAAGATGGAAAAATAGCATAAGAAGCTTGAAAGAAAAAAAGGGCTGATCTGGGATTTTAAAAGTTTTTATTTATTTATTTATTTCTGATTGGTGAAGTCTGTTCCCTCTAGGGTACAAAACTTAATAATAATGTTTATATTCTGAGAGAAACAAAGCTGATTGTGTAGGCTGAGCAGTGTTATCTAACATTATTACACTCATAAGGCAAAATAAATCCCCTATTTTGCATCCCAACAAAGGGAGACTGGTACTCTTGTCTTATGTTCAAATATTTATGGGAGTCTTTTCAACCAAACCTTTATTTTTCCTTATATTTCTACATTCCGATTTGACACAATATGTTATACAACCTTGCTTTTGATAAAGGACAATCAGATTTGACTTAGTGTTGCAGAAGAAAACATAATATTGCATATTTAAGAAGAGAATGTGTTAAAAATGGAGACGTGCCATTTCCATCCATCTATCAAACGTTTATTAGCTCTCTCCTGTGTGTTTGAAGTCAGTTTGCTGGGGAATGGAATAGGCTTAGTTGAAGTTCCTAAAAATGGGCCTCAGGATCCAAGTCAAGTTTGGGATGGTCACCTTAAATACTTTTGTCGCCCTAGAAAGATTACATCTGGTTGAATACTGAAACGGTGTGCTTGTGTTATTTCTGTTGTGATAGACAAGCAAACTATTTCAGTATAAATGCATTTCTAGTTCTTAAGAGTTAAGAGGCCACATCTTGTTTATCTCTTAATTCCCAGCACTTACCATATGTCTTTTGCATTTACTGAGCCTGAATGTCCAATTAAAATTTCTAAGTGTATATAACTTTTGACATTTTCAAAAATCCTGCTTCAATATAGCTGTGCACTACTCTTTTATTATTTCTTCATGTGCATGTTTTCCGTAAACACTTATTTTTCCATATAATAAATGGTTTTGACAAAAATGGGACAAACGTATAATCAAATACCACCTTTCTGATAGCTATTCAAGAAGCTATTCTTGACTAAGAATTTATTAAGTGTCAGATACTGTGGCCAGGATATTATACTTATTATCTCACTAACTTAATGACTGGGGAAAAATGTATATTATCTTCATTTTACAACTACAAACACTGAGAGTCAAGACATTTTATGTGGGCTACACAAGTAATTTAAAGAGAGGATTAACTAAGAAATTAATATACAGGGCTTAGCAGAGAGGCTGAAAATCAGGAAGGCCACAATAAATACATTGAATATATTATTAAATCTTAATTCTGCATGTGGCCCTATGGCCCATACTGCTACACAGTGATTTGTTTTTCTGTCTCACACCATCTCTGTTTTATTGTCCATGTAGCATTCAACTTTGAATGTCCTTTCTTATAGAGAAAAGTCATTATTGGCATGATTGACAGCCCCCAAAAGATATCTAAGGCAGTTAAAGGATACTCTTCACTGCTAGATTTCCCCTGACATCCTTAAGTCACTGTGAGCCTACAGAGATTCATGGGAGTTGGTTGGGATTCCTGTCACTTGAGGGTGAACAGTGAGGGTCAAGGTCATCATGGGTGTAAAAGAGTTTATCCTCATAACTCCTAATCTCCCATAATAAAAAGCACACACCAGAGAGAAATATCACATAGCTCCTGTAAATTCCAGATTACGTTTCTGGAAAGAAATATTTAATTATAGTTTGCTAATCTTTATGTGAAGTTTTTGACCAGTTTGGTGTATTTGGTGATTAATTAGATAAATATGGTTAAAAGAAGACAAAAGAGAATTGATGTCTAATTTGAAAGCAATGTAGATTAATAGAAGAGGTTATGAGCCTTCCATAAGGGTGTTTCTTCAAGATTCCTTAATGTCCTTTACTTCCCACATCCAAATAATAACCATGTCCTATTTATTTTAGTTCCTAAGCTGGAACACCATCATCTCTCATGTGAGCAGTTACAAACAGCCCCATTTGCCCATCTCCCGCCATTTGATATCCACACAGGTGCCAAAGTGACCTCTAACTCAGTTTAGATCTCTGCTGATACAGTAGCCACTAGCCACATGTGGCTCTTTGAATGCAAATAAAATGAATTTAAATTAAATACAATAACAATTTCAATCCCTCAATCACACTAGCTAGATTTCAAGGGCTAAATAGTCACATAGAGCTAGTGGTTGCCATCTTGGACAGCACAGAGCACATTTCTACATCACAGAAAGTTCTATGGAATCTGGCTGTGGTTTAGGTCATATCACTCTCCTGCTGTATTTTTTCAAGTGGCTTCCCATCTCCTACAAGTGAAAAAATGAATTCCTCAGCACAGTTTCCAAGGTCCTTCCTGATGTACCCCTTGATGCTCTCCCTGCACTGAATCTTGAACTTCAACAATACTATCCTTTGTTAAAGTCTTCAAACATACTGAATATCTTCCTAACTCAGGCTTTTCATATTTGCTGTTTCTTTTGATAGGCATATTTTAATAATATTCTATACATCTCATCCCTTTTCTTTTCTTCTTCATGAATACATCACCGTTAACTTTACAAAATCTTATTTTCTTTCATTGTCTTTCTCCAGATATAGACTCAGTTACATGAGAGCAGCCAAGGCCATGTCTGTCTTGGCAACTAACACAATGCCTTGTACATGAGAGATATTCAATAAAGAGTGAAGGAAAGAAGGATGGAAGAGACAAAATGAAAGAAGGGATGGGGAAGAAATGATAGGTTGCTTATCTGTCAGAACTTTGCTCTCACCACACCTAGTCTGGTCCTTTAATTGTCTAGTTTCCTAAACAAACCCAAACTCAAGATTTTCTCCATGCATTTCTTCCTGCTGAGGATGCTCTCCCTACATATTCTGCCTGGAAAAATGCTACTCATTTTTCCTGTCCCCAGACAGATGCTGCCTCCTCTTGGTGTCATCTCTGACCACACCTTCCCTTTTGCAGGCACATCTGGGGACCCTTACTCACTGCAATGTAAGCATTACTTTATTACAGAGCTTGCTACTTTTCATTGTAAATAATGAGAAAGTCATAGCCAGTGTGTCTGAGAGAGGAGGCTTTGTTCAAGCATTAAGCATCATACTTGACCAAAAGAAGCAGTCACTAAGCCTTTATTGAAATTAAATAAAAATTAAAATTTTACATTTAATCTCTTAAATGTAAAACTGCATTCAATTTTCTCATATTTTTGCCATCATATCATATTTAGAGTTCTCAATTATGAATGATTATTTTGATGACTCAGGGAGAAAATTAGAATTTCTCCAAAGATATTACATAAATATTAAAGAATTAATCATGGATCAAATTTTCTCTGGGACTCACTGTAGAAAAATCTATTTTCGGTTCTGTGGCTGCAGAAATTTACACATGAGATTCTGGCTTTATGATGCTATCTTTTCAAGGCATGAGTGGAACAAACTATAAAACAAAACACATACTCAGAAAATGGGATGTTATTTGAACCAACAGATTTGGAATCTGAGATTTCTATATATGACCCTAAATAAATTAAAGTATCTGAGGATGACTGTGGTGGCTGAATCTGTTTCGTCCTTTGGGTGAAAACAGCCTTATGTCTCTCCACATGGACACCAAATAGCAGAATCTTTCGAATATTTTGTTATTGTTGTTTAAAAATACCTAGATATTTGGCAGAGTATCTTCTACAAATAATGATAAATATTCCATGTAAAACCACTTTTAAAAAGCAAAAGGAAATTTACAGTGCATTACCTAATTTGGGATTTACCTTAAACTTTAAAAGAAGGCAATCTTATTGTTCTCATTTTTCAGTTGAAGAAACTAAGGATGGATGTATAAATTGGCCTAGCAGAGAAGTTAGGAATAAAAGGGTCTTTCTCTTGAAAAATCATCAGGGGTTTCACAAATATTGTGTTAGAAATAATATAGTCCAGAATAACTTTTTTAAAAGAAACTTATTTATCTTTATCTGATTATTAAGATAATCAGTGTATCTCCTGTGTACACTCCAGACTTTAATCTGCACCCTTCCAATGTGGCACCGAAGTCATGGGGAGTGAAAAAGACTCCTTGATAATGGGAGCTTGGTTCTGAAAATCCTTAAAATATTCTTGATATTAGAACATCACAGTCTGATGTTCTTTATTGCAAACAAGAAACAGAAATTCAGCAGGGACAGAGGGTCTCTGTAGGTACGTAGTATGGGGTTGAGATTGGAAAGAGGGAGTAGGAGGTGCTTTATGAATAAATGAATGAATGAATGTATAAGTACATATAATATTTGTATGCTGAGAATAAAATCTGTCTTATGTACACACACATACACACAAGAGATGGGATTTTGTGCCAAATGTTGGTATGAAATGTAAATAGTTGGGCTGTGATAATTGAGTAAACATATGACTCAGGTAAAAGTTGTAATTCAATATAAACAGTAGCAGCAATACAGAAAGGGTGCTCTTTTCCAACACAGTAATATCCAGTTGTCCATTCTGACCTACTCTCAACCACTGCACCAGTGACATCTTATGTTAACTTCTGACCTCTGCAAACTACTCTTGATTGAGTGAACTGGTGGCAAAGTTTGTGTTCATGGTCAGAGTGCAGTAGGTTAAATTAGATCTCCAAAGTGCTTAGCATCTAGGTAGGAATTTCCTTGCATCCATAGCCTTACCTCCACAAAGTAAAATGATGACGTCTTTAGGATTTATTTCTAAGACATACTACTGTAGGTTAGAGGAACACTAGCATTGAAGAAAAGCAGGATATTTGTTGGAATAAAATGGGAAAGTTTAAATAGGGCATCCGTGAATACTGGTTATCGAGGGTGATGCAGTTTCTAAAACATATCCATTGTTTTAGAATAAGAATGTCTATTTCCAAAACGTCCATCATTAGAGTTGACGTTAACATAACCCAAGGGGCCTGTTTTTTCAAATACCACTCCACACTGTGTTAATAAGAAGTTTCTTCTTATTGTGGCAGGAAGATGACTCTCCAAAGTATATTCTACTCTTTTTCAATGAGGTCTTTTGTCTAATGCATCTTAAGTAAATCTGCAAAGGAATAGCAAATCCAACAGATGCATATTTAAGAAATTAGAATGGAGACTTCAATACTGGAGATACAAATCCTGTGACGTTTTTTTAATGCAGAATTAACTTTTTTTAATAGATTTTATTTATTTATTTATGGCTGCTGCGTTGGGTCTTTGTTGCTGTGCGCGGGCTCTCTCTAGTTGCGGCGAGCAGGGGCTACTCTTTGTTGCAGTGTACGGGCTTCTCATTGCGGTGGCTTCTCTTATTGCAGAGCACGGGCTCTAGGCGTGCGGGCTTCAGTAGTTGTGGCACGTGGGCTTCAGTAGTTGTGGCTCATAGGCCCAGTAGATGTGGTGCACGGGCTTAGTTGCTCCGTGGCATGTGGGATCTTCCTGGACCAGGGTTTGAACCCACGTCCCCTGCATTGGCAGGCAGATTCTTAGCCACTGCGCCAGCAGGGAAGCCCCCTATGACTTTTAAGATATAAATTATAAGACATTGAAATTTTCAGTAGATATAGTAGGAACCAAATTCATTCTTTATTCTTTTTTTTTACTTTCTTATCCCATCTACTCTTTTTCCTCATATTTCTTTACCACCATGTTTCACACATAATAACAAGCCATGCTCAGTAAATGTTTGTGCATCTTTCCTATTGTGAGCTGTTGAGTAACTGCAGTACAAAATTCCAACTAATGTGATGTTATGATATATAAATCAAACAATCTCTTCCTGTCTATAAAGAGCAAAAGTCCAGCAAATGTTTACCTGTAGAATAATAGGAGGGACAACCTTAAGGAAGAGAAGATCTGTGAAGACTCGGGCCAGGTCCAGAAGGCTCCTTGTGGATGAGTGTTGAGAGAGGAAACCCAGTACAGACTCTCATCTCTTCAGCTCAGAGTCTATGCTCTATGAAGCAGATATGTTGGTAGCAGATATTTTGAAAAGGGTGATGACTTGTATAGACAAACACTACAAATAATTTTGGAACATTTTTCTAGTGTCACTTGGGAAACTACTGAAGGATGTGAATGGTTGTTTTTATTTATATCTTTCTATTTCTAGTTATTCATTTTCACAGTCATTCTGGGTTTGAAGACTTGACTATTAATTAACCAATTAGTTTACTGTATCTGAGTCATGTATCAAGTCATTTACTGCAAAGAACCATGCTGTGAAATAGATACTTTCTCCAATTTATAGATGGACCTATGAGATTATGACTAGTTACATTGTTTTAATGAGATCCCACAGGTGAGATTAGACTGAAGGTTTTCTGGTTTCTCTGTTTCTTGCACTCTATCTGTTGCTATTCAGATAGACGCTAGGAATCCCAGAAAACAGAGTGAATGGCTTAGTGTCTACTTCTGGGACATCTATGCAAAATCATGACATCTGGAGAACTTGCTTGGTACGCTGGATTCTAAAATTTAAGTTGGTACTTCAGGTTTGCTATTTTGAACCCACTCTGCTTTTCTTTGAAATTATTCTCTGTCAATTGGCTTTTAAGGAAAGAGCCTATATCGAGTCTTATAATTGAGTATTGACTTTTATTGCTAGTGATGTGGCTGTGTCACACAGTGGAATGAGGAGGAGTGGGGAGAAATTGAGATAGTGGAGTGGATGGTGGCAGCTTAGAGGGCCAGAGGAAAGCAACTTGAATCTTTGCAGCTAGTGATGGAGTGGTGTAGCTATCGGTGGGGAGCACGGATCTTCTGAGAACATTCCTAAAAATGGCGTGTGGGGTGCAGTTTTTTAAAATATGGGTAATCTTTATGTAATTCATTTCAAACTTATATAAAAATGCAATTAATTTTAACTATGATAGCAAATGCTCATATAGTATTCAGTATGAATACAAAAGTGAATGTGTCCAATAATGCTTTGAACTTGAATGGTCAGTGTATGGGATGGAGATTTTGGTCCGAAAAGTTGGTAGAAAAATGAACACTAGAATGGTGCTAGAGGTGCAGGTAGGAGCCTCCCCACATGCTCCATCTCCTCAGCTTTATTTTATCACTTAAAGTGATAGCCTCCTTGTGTTTGCTTCCACTGATATGAGAACCCAGATGAACTGTTTAGGGACAAAGAAGCAGGAGTAAAAGGAATACTGGCTTACCACTGAAGAGGGGCCTGGGAATTGTCAGTAGAAACCTATTGTTTCCAGATAAGTAATGACAACATTAAAATTTTTCAGTAGATATTTCCTGAGCACTTACTACATACTAGGCACTGCAATAAGTGCTTTATAGGTATTACCTTGTTTAAATCTCACAAAACCTATTATAATTCCCATTTTACAGATTAGGTAACAAAGGTACAGAGAGATTAATAACACAACTAAGTAACATCTGTGTAAGAGTGATTTTTCTTTTATTCATTCTACAAGAAACCAAGGAGAGAAGGATGCAAGAAAGAAAAAGGCATCTAGCACTGTGCTTGGTATACGTTTGGTGTCTAATGCATGCTTATTGACTATGTTAAGTCTGGATTTTTGAACAGTTTAGCAAAGGCTCTTGGCAGCCTTTACTATAAAGTCTGTTAGGCAATAAAATGTGTGAAATGTCTACAAAGGGAGCAAGAGGCTTCTTGAAATAGTTGAGGTAGACTTTAAACTGAATTTTAAACTAAGTCATTGTTTTCCCCAAGTTCCTCCCATTGTGTGATCTCGTAATATTATGACATTCTTGCCTGTGATCTTACTAAAGGGTTGTATTTATAGCCTATTTTATAAATTCTTATGACTCACCCCATAAAGTCTGTCATGAACTGGATCTTTAAAAAATGAGAACAATATCCCTGCCTCTGTTAGAGTGATGGGAGTTAAATAACCCCCAAATGTTTTCCAGGTTTATGCTATTTATAAACTATTAGAAAGGGGCCTTCTCCACCACCTTCCAAGGAGGGAAGTTTATATAAAGTTTCATTTAATGGGACATGATGATTATGGTGATTTGATGATGATCATATCTTCAGCACCTATTTAAGCACCAGAGACTGATTTATGCTTTATTTTTAATCTTCACAACCAGACCTGGGATCTGAGTACTTCATGTTTGACCAGTGAAGAAACTGAGGCTCAATGAATTTGTTAATTATCTCAGAAACAGCAATGTATAAATAATAGAGATATAATTTATTCCAAATTTGAGGTCTGCATGATACAGGTTTTTTAAAAATTTTTTTGATGTGGATCATTTTTAAAGTCTTTATTGAGTTTGTTACAGTATTGCTTTTGTTTTATTTTCTTGGCTGTGAGGCATGTGGGATCTTAGCTCCCTGACCAGGGATCAAACCCACACCCCCTGCATTGGAAGGCGAAGTCTTAACCACTGGACCACCAGGGAAGTCCCTGCATAATATAGTTTTAACTAAGGGATTAAACAAACAGCATTTTTTTTTTTAAATACCAACTTCCAAAACCCTGTCATTGTTCCCAGTGCTGCTTCTAGGCCAGAAGTTTCAGGCATTTACTGGACAGCAATCAAATAGCCATGGAGTGTGTTTCAGATTTGGGATTCTTGAGTATCAGTGATTAGACTGATTTTCATTTACTGTGGCCTCTGGGAAACTGGTAGATGCATGAGTGTGTGAAATATCAGCAGTGAGATAATAAAATTACTACAACCCAGCAATGCCTGCAAAGTTTATTTATGAATATGATGCAGATAGTGATAATTAATCCTCTGGACATTCCTTAGCTCTTTTAAGAGACAGAGTGTTCATGATATCTGGAGCAAAACCCATGTCTTTTCAGTTATTTTACAGTTCAACTTGGAACTTCATAGGTCTAATCAACAATCATTGTTGATAAAGATAAAGAAAATCAACAATCATTGTTCCCCAAGAAAAGGTTTTTTAGTCTTTTTTCTCCCATAATACAACAGATTGAAATGTTTTGCAATGAACACTTACTTCCTCATGCTCAGGATTATTTTGCAAGCACTGTTAATTCAGATATGCCTCTGGGTTCTTAAATTCTTTCTGAATTTCTCTAATCGTCCTGGGGGTTAGGCATGGGGTTGGTTTGTAAATTCCTGGTGTATAGATGCATGTCAGTGTCTTAGTTTTCTTTATATCTAAGTCTTTACTGTACCAGGAACTATAATTTCATGGTACATGTTTTTACCAAGTAATTCAGCAATAAGCTATTGTCAATAAAATTAAGTGTTTTTTAATATTATTCCAAAATGTTTAGTGATGCTTGTGTTTGGTGGGGAAGATTCACAGAAATGCCTTTTTTCTTGGTATTTGCATCTGGTATAAGTGATATAAATATCCTTTCTAATGAAAAAGAAATAGCTAAAAGGAGGAAGGAGTTATCCATATCCCTATATGTCTGTCTATCTACCTATCATCTATCTACCCATCCACTTATCCATCCTTCTTTATAGGTAGATATAGATACAAATAAGAGACTGATTTATGCTTTATTTTTAATCTTCACAACCAGACAAATAAGTAGATACACATAAATAAGTAGATATACATAAAATACATATATATGTTTGCAGTGAAATCCACTAAAATATTAACAGTACAAACCTACAGACAGAACACTATGGGAAATTTATTTTTTTCTCATTTTGTTATAATAACATAGTCTTATTCTTAATGATAGAATAAATGTCCATAAAAACCATGTAAAAAAAATATGCTAAGCTCCAAATAGCCATGGACCATGTTTCATATTTAGCATTAACGGGTACGAGTAAATCGAATTCATGTGCACTTCTTAGGAGGTTACCTCAACCATGAAGGTTTTCTTCAGTCCTTCCTCCTAGATGGGATTGTACATGGCCTTGGTCTGAGTTTGTCCTTCTACAGATATGGAATACCATAGACTGGGTGGATTAAACAACAAAAATGTATTTCTCACAGTTCTAGAGGCTGGGAGGTCCAAGATTAAGGCACCAGCAGATCCAGTGTATGGTGAGGGCACATTTTCTGGTTTACAAATGGTTCTCTTCTTGTATCCTCATTGGCAGAGAGCAGGGAGAGAGCCTATGTCCCCTTCTTCTTCTTTTTTAAATGAGGTCATTAATCCCATCAGGAGGGCCCTACTCTAATGACCTATTCTAACCCTAACTACCTCCTAAAGGCCTTACTTCCAAACACCATCACATTAGGGGTTAGGATTTTAACATATAAGTTTTGGGGGAGACACAAACATTTAGTCTACAGTATCCTTCTTTGAGCCTCTGTTCCATCCTGTTTTAGTTTATTTCACTGCTTATTTATAGACCGATATTTCTAATTATGCCTTATGTTCCTTAAGACATATAGCTTTTTATATTTGGCATTCCATTGCCAAAGCTCAGATACTGGTGTATAAAAAGGATATTAATGTTGTGAAAAAAATAATTCCTGTATGATCTTGATACTTAGTGTTCCCAAGAAGCACTTGGCCATAGACACAAAGCATCTTAATGTTGTCTTATTTGGAAGAGTTTTCTCAACAGAGAAACTACTAACCTGCCCACTTAAAGTTTTAAATTTCATGAAATTGTGTGTTGTAAATCTGCCAAAATATCTAGTCCAATTTAAAAAATTTTACTAGAGAATCAGTAAACATCTGATTTCTATAGACAAAGACAAATAGGAGACTAAATATATATTTTACTTAAAATGAAAACAAAACAAACCAACAGCAGCAACGACAGTAACACATACATACTGTGTAATCAAATGCAAGTTTTACACAAACACACATTTCCTTTGAACTGCCGCAAATAACTTGCTGGCTAGTGCCATCTTGCTTTGGGCTTGGGTTCATTGTTTTATATGGTATTTTGTGGCAACTGCTAATTATCATAAGCTGTCCAATAAATGTGATGGATCGTCCAATTAACTCTTCATCAGCATCCAGTTTTGAAGATGTTACCTATTGAAACTGATGGCAGTTTATGACCTCCGTGTTGCATATGTAGCTAATTACTCCTTAGACAATAATTATTAAGTTTCTTATGCTGCATTCAGTCATTTTGTTTTACAAATTATGATGCCATTGTGTTTCCCATTTCATTTGACTTCACAACTATGGCTCTCTAAGGATTACTAAAGGTCTGCTGTGGAATGTATGGATCATAGAAACAGTGAAGTAGATTACAAATGTATCTGTTTTGTAGGTTTTCCATCGACCGGCACACCGACCTGGAGAGACAATTCAACGTTAATGCAGATGATGGGAAGATAACGCTTGCAACACCGCTTGACAGGGAATTAAGCGTGTGGCACAACATAACAATCATTGCTACCGAAATCAGTAAGTGCCTGGGTTTGTTCATTTCTTCCTTATGTGGCTGAGTTCAGTTTATGCCTAGGGATCATATGATAAGTGGTCCCAGTTTCTATTAGATATTTTGGCATTGGAACTTATTTTATTGTTCCCGAGGAGCCTTTGAATGCAACATTCCTCAACATGAAATAAGGTACACTGTGGTAAATGACCAAAAAGTTGCAATATATGTGGGAAGGAAACATTCTTCTATCCAAGTATTCTTATATCTATATCCATTGTTCGGCCATCAAAAACAATGTTTTGCATATAAAAATATGGGGAAAGATTTAGTATAAAAGGGTAGGTTAAAAAAATAGAATTCAAGAACTATATACCATAATTTAAATAAGTGGACCCTAACATATATATTATATTCGATATAGAAACTATTACTCACATAGTTAAACTATGCATATATACATACATATATACATGCAGAAAATACAGAAAGAAAATTTACACTGTCAATACATATCATTTTGGGGAGATGAGATGATAGGTGATTTTTTGTTTTTTAGAATTAATATGTCTTACACAGTAATCATGGACTATTTATTTATTTATTTTACATGTTTATTGGAATATAATTGCTTTACAATGGTGTGTTAGTTTCTGCTTTATAACAAAGTGAATCAGTTATACATATACATATGTTCCCATATCTCTTCCCTCTTGTGTCTCCCTCCCTCCCACCCTCCCTAACCCACCCCTCCAGGCGGTCACAAAGCACCGAGCTGATCTCCCTGTGCTATGCGGCTGCTTCCCACTAGCTATCTACCTTACGTTTGGTAGTATACATATGTCCATGCCTCTCTCTCGCTTTGTCACAGCTTACCTTTCCCCCTCCCCATATCCTCAAGTCCATTCTCTAGTAGGTCTGTGTCTTTATTCCTGTCTTACCCTAGGTTCTTCATGACATTTTTTTTTTCTTAAATTCCATATACATGTGTTAGCATATGGTATTTGTCTTTCTCTTTCTGACTTACTTCACTCTGTAGGACAGTCTCTAGTTCCATCCACCTCACTACAAATAGCTCAATTTTGTTTCTTTTTATGGCTGAGTAATATTCCATTGTATATATGTGCCACATCTTCTTTATCCATTCATCCGATGATGGACACTTAGGTTGTTTCCATCTCTGGGCTATTGTAAATAGAGCTGCAATGAACATTGTGGTACATGACTCTTTTTGAATTATGGTTTTCTCAGGGTATATACCCAGTAGTGGGATTGCTGGGTCATATGGTAGTTCTATTTGTAGTTTTTTAAGGAACCTCCATACTGTTCTCCGTAGTGGCTGTACCAATTCACATTCCCACCAGCAGTGCAAGAGTGTTCCCTTTTGTCCACACCCTCTCCAGCATTTATTGTTTCTAGATTTTTTGATGATGGCCATTCTGACTGGTGTGAGATGATATTTCATTGTAGTTTTGATTTGCATTTCTCTAATGATTAATGATGTTAAGCATTCTTTCATGTGTTTGTTGGCAGTCTGTATATCTTCTTTGGAGAAATGTCTATTTAGGTCTTCTGCCCATTGTTGGATTGGGTTGTTTGTTTTCTTGTTATTGAGCTGCATGAGCTGCTTGTAAATTTTGGCGATTAATCCTTTGTCGGTTGCTTCATTTGCAAATATTTTCTCCCATTCTGAGGGTTGCCTTTTGGTCTTGTTTATGGTTTCCTTTGCTGTGCAAAAGCTTTGAAGTTTCATTAGGTCTCATTTGTTTATTTTTGTTTTTATTTCCATTTCTCTAGGAGGTGGGTCAAAAAGGATCTTGCTGTGATTTATGTCATAGAGTGTTCTGCCTATGTTTTCCTCTAGGAGTTTGATAGTTTCTGGCCTTTAGGTCTTTAATCCATTTTGAGCTTATTTTTGTGTATGGTGTTAGGGCGTGATCTAATCTCATACTTTTACATGTACCTGTCCAGTTTTCCCAGCACCACTTATTGAAGAGGCTGTCCTTTCTCCACTGTACATTCCTGCCGCCTTTATCAAAGATAAGGTGACCATATATGCGTGGGTTTATCTCTGGGCTTTCTATCCTGTTCCATTGATCTATCTTTCTGTTTTTGTGCCAGTACCATACTGTCTTGATTACTGTAGCTTTGTAGTATAGTCTGAAGTCAGGGAGCCTGATACCTCCAGCTCCATTTTTCCTTCTCCAGATTGCTTTGGCTCTTCGGGGTCTTTTGTGTTTCCATACAAATTGTGAAACTTTTTTGTTCTAGTTCTGTGAGAAATGCCAGTGGTAGTTTGATAGGGATTGCATTGAATCTGTAGATTGCTTTGGGTAGTAGAGTCATTTTCACAATGTTGATTCTTCCAATCCAAGAACAATCATGGACTATTTAAAATTATATCTTCAACGTAAAATTTTTCATAAATTACATGTGAAAATGTAACCTTTTTTTCAGAGGAGGTTCTAGGGTTGTTAAAATAACACATGTTAGTCCTTCTGCCAATTTTTAATAGCACAGCCTCTTTGATTACACTTAATGACACTATAATTTAGTCTCTAAACAATAGCTGTATGGTACAATTTAGTGCTATTCTGTCTATGAGAACTCACACTCTGTCTCTCCAGTTTTTTTTATTATACAGAACATGCAAAGGGGATGTGATATTCATTTTCTTTCTAAGCAAAAGACATTGTGCATATTACCTGACTTTATTTTTCCATAAAGGAGCTGATGAGGACTTCACAGTTTACACAGTTCAAGGGAGACATTACATTCTTGAGGGAATTAGGGTAGAAGGAATCTGAATAAGGAAATAAAAACTCACAATAAGCAAGATTCATGGGCATACATATGTAAAGGACATCAGCCCTAAGATCTGCTCTATGCTCTCTCTAAAATCTGCTCTGGTTTCACAGCTAATGTCTCTGAGATATGTTGATAAATTTGTCTGTAAGAGGAAGAGTAATCTAGACCTTGATGAAGGGCATGGTTTTTCCTTGTTCTGAGATGTGGGGTAATGTCTTCCATGGAGTCTTACTAAAAACAAAAGAAAACAGAATACAACCACGGTGTGAAAAAGTGACGATTCAAGAGTGAAGAATGTTTCTTTTGGCAACTCAAAGCAGGCAAAGAACCTGCTTGATATGGAATGAAAAAAGAGCTTTGGAAACTTCAGTGTTTTTACTTATTAGAAGTACCATTTTCTTCTCCAGTATGTGACTCTGGCAATAGTTTTCCCTTGTAACATTAAGGGATAAAGGAAACAAAGCATCCCATTTGGTGGCTTTGGTTTATTAGAAGTCTTAACCCCATCTAGATATGAAATTTTTACAATTTACAGTATTGAAGCTGCATATCACCTTAAGTGTCTGAGAAAAACTGTATCTATTTAGATTGGTTTGAGGCTATATAAAAACGCTCTAAAGGACCATGGTTTTCTTTAAAGTATGTAGGCAATAATTACTTTTAAAAGAATTTTCTCATATATTGAACATAAAAACCTACTTGAGTTCCCCTTAATCTATGACACTTTTTTAATGAGATGGATGCCTTCACTTAAATATTCATCAAGGAGGCCCTAATTAGAAGAATCCAGGTACTCCATTGTAAAGAGTAAAGGGAAATGAATACACAGAATAGGTGGTTAGGAAATATTTCAGGGGCAACCCAGAAACAAAAGTCTCATTTGCAAGGAATCACAGACAAGTAAGGAAGACAGATACAAAAGCAGATGCTCTGGGATAATGAGCTGTTAATTCTAGGGTGACAAGGGTACCAAACCAAATAAGAGAAGACATTCATTTGTTCATTCACTCAATAATTATTTATGGAGTCTTCGGTACTTGCCAAGCACTGTTTTAGTGACTGAGGATATAGCAGTGAACAAAATAAGCAAAAACCCTGGGCCTCTTGAAGTTTTCCTTCTAATGGCACTTGGAAGCCCCTGCATATAAAAGTGTGAGTTGGAATCTGCTGATATATCTATAAAGAATGACACAGAGGTGAGCAAGAAGGTGATGAGTATTGGGAATTACAAGCAGTTCCATGTTGATGGTGTGGAAAAAAAAGTATGACCACAAACCTCCTTCAATGAACATATGATTGATTAACAAATACTGAAACATAGATCAGATTAAGTTTTCTTCATGGCTTCACAGAAATCACTCAAGTATGCCCCAGATTCAAGGTTACAGTTAGCTCCATAGAGACCAAATAGGAAATGGTTCTGTCCACATGACAACCCTCAGCTTTACTTGGAACCTTACAGAATTAAAAATATACAACCCAAACTTACATTATTCTGTTGACATCAATGGGAGTTATCTCACCTTTTATTACATCCTTTTTTGATGTTTGTTTTTTTTTTACTCAGAGATTGAAAACTAAACTTTTTTTTTTTTGACTTTTTGCATGTAACTTTCTTAAAACCAACAAGACAGAGTACAAAAGAGAACTTTAATTTTAGTCTGTAAAATATAAGCTGAGGTGGGCATAATTCTAGAAATTTAAATGTAAAATTAGGTTATCTTTTTTTTCTAAATCATGAAAGGAAGTTGAAATAAGATCACAGAGAACGTAAGAAATATTGGAATTACTATGAAAATGGCTTAGAAACTTGTTTTCACTTGGTTTTATTATTTAGCCCGTCATGTAATGTTTATCTTCCAAAGCCGCAGACCATGTCTTGGAAAAAAATATTAAAGGGAGATTTATTGTATTTGGATGAGATGAATATTTAAAACTATCCTGGACAATAGAACCCCACAGGGGGAGGTTCTAATAAAGAAATATTCATTCCAGGGAGAACAATTTAAAATTACTCTCAGATCACCATCTCTTCAGACAAAAGATTTAAACAAATGAAATTAAGCTAAAAAATGGATTTTAGGAAAGTCCATCTGTTATCTCTTAATGAGAATGGAGATATCATCCTTTATCCTCTTGTGTCAGATTCACTTAACCAAGGCTGAGATGCTTCACTGTGTATATTTCCCAAGAATTTCAGTGGTAATAGATCTAACTTGCCATCGCAATCAACAGGCACATCTCATTACATGATCTGGCAGTTAGATGCCCAAGTACTAACAAGAGATTAGGCTTGTATAGAGCATCTTTGCTAAGTAGCTTTGCTAGTAGCATCCCTTGAAACTATTTTGCATGGCTGCTGTGTACCATGGTGGTGAAGGCTTAAAGTAAATTTAGCTAAACACTGAAAAAGTATCATGTAATCCCTATGGTACATTTAACTCACATCAGTCTTTGAAAACAGGTACTATTACTGTATGCATTTTCCAGTCAAAGAATCTCAGACATAGGTTAAGTAACTTGCCCAGGGTCTCCAAGAGAACAAAGGGTGGAGACAAGATTGGTACCCTTGTTGCTTAACTGCAGATTACATGCTCTTAGATGCCTTCTTTGGGGGGAACCCTGTCCTATATCGTCTTTCCTTCCATCCTCCTGCTTAAATCGAGCTTCTGACACTGCCACATCATTTCCTAAAACAAGTGAATGAAATAGTTCTTCTGTGCAAAGCGGAAGGCTGGTGCAGGGACAAGAGTGCACTGGTGGAAAGAACAAGCCTGCATTTGCTCAGGCCCTCGTGTTCTAACGTTTATAACCCAGGGGAGGAACATTGCCTAATGGACAAAGCCAGACTCTGGAACTGTTCAGACGGGAATTCTATTCCCATTTCCAAGATCAGGAAACTGAGGAACATTTTAGGGGACAGCATTTTTCAATGAAGTTCACAGAGAATTTGACATGCCCGGCTGATCCCAGTCACCTGGGTTATTGTTCAAACCAGAGTTCTGGTGTTTGCCTAGGACCTATGGAATCAGAAACTCAAGGCAGCCATTCAGGAATCCACTTTTCGCAAGTTCTCCCACCTCCCCTCCACCCTCCCCATCAGATTCACATTATAATTTAATTATATTATAATTAATATAATTTTCTATTATAAACATAATTATGATATTTTGAAGGAGGGCAGAAAAAGGTGACGTGTTCTTCTGTGTGTGTGTTTTGGTCTCTATTTTTTGTTATTCCTGTGGTGATAGGTGATATTTCACTGAGCTGAGGTTTGAGCTAAGGCTTGTCAGATGAGGCACAAGATCCCTTTAGGTTGGGTAGTGTAGTAAGACCTACTTAAGAGAGAGATATGGGTAACAAGCTCAGCTGTCAGAGAGATAAAGGATATTGGGGGACAGTAAGGGAAACATTTTCTTACATAGAGTCTCTGCAGGGACATTTCAGAGGCATTGAATGCCCATTTTTGAGTGTCCTTCCCAGAGAGAGTGGTGACGTGGGATGGAAAGTGGGGAATCCCGCTGACCCTGTGTACCCGAGAGCTGGCAACTGGCATTTGCAGAAAGCATACTACTATTGGTTACCTGAAATTATTGTAAAGCAGGAAGCATATAATTGCCCATTAAATGAATCTTTGAGTTATTGATAATGCATTGCTCTAGCCCACTGCAGTGGGCTGCACACAATATTGTCAATGAAGCTTTTCACTAATGATGGTTAGATCTCCCAGGGGACATACTAGTCTGATAGCACTTAAGGAATGTTTCTTCCTGACATAGGGCCCAGCTGCCAGAATAATTGCTTTGTCCAACCCAGGCTACTTAGGAAAAATACATCTTTATAGGGAGCTCATTGTTTCGAGAAATTCTGGGTCCTGGAGTTGGATGGAGTTGGCCACATTTTGCCCGTACAACCTTGGGCAAATTATTTCCTCTCTCTTGCTCTCAGTTTTCCCACCTGTGAAATGGGAATCATAATTGTTCTTTTAAATTTAGGTTGTCGTAAGAACTGAATTCAAAGTGATGGTACTATACCTTTTAGCTTAAAATCTATCTATAATCTTTAGTAATTGATGAATAAATCACATATGTTCTTGTAAATACAGCCCTAACCTGAGGCTTTGAATAACAGCTTAATTTTAAATTATTTATTTGGTTTATATTTTCTTTTACCCCTTCTCCCCACAACAACAAAATTGGTAGTCGTGACTTGTGTGTCACTGCTGGGTGCAGTTGTGTTTCTTCATTGCACCGCCAATATGTTCACTGACCTTCCTCTTGTCCCTGGTTCGGGCATGGTGCATTGACCTGTGCCTAAATAAAAACCCTCGAAATGAAGCAGGCATATTCTGGGAGAGCCTGATTGAATTAAGGACTTCAGATTTTATATCAAGATCTCGTTCAAAATATGCAGTGTCTCTATCTATTGCCTGTGGCATAATCAGGACTAGAGTGTCTTTAAGATCAATATCATTCCCTTGTATAGAATTGAGTGGAAGCAGATGGAGAGAAGGTGTTGTCCAGTTCAGTAACTCTCACAGAAGGGAAAGGATGATCAAAGTCTGAGGTGAACAGTAAAATTCAGGGGCAGGAGTGGTTAAGGGCTCCCAAATATCAGAGAAGCTGTAGCACTATGGCTGACTGTCTGGGAATATAAGCACATGGCAAGTTCCTAGCAAGATCCCCCTACCTCAGACAAGCATGCAGGTGCTATAAGGTAGAGATCAGTATTCTTAACAACAGAGATTATAATGAAGGGAAGTGGAAATAAATTATGGGAAAGTGAAGGGGAAGCTACAGTTTCCTGGGAAAGAGATCAGCATACAAAATAAGATTTCCCTACAGGGAAGAATGGGAGTGTCATTCCAAGTTCAAGGAGAAGCCTGATACAGGCCCCACATGAATATCATTTTGTGGGTAACCCACACCAGATTTACTTTAACCACTATAGTGCCCACTTCATATACAGCTGCTCCAGTTACTTGAATACTGACTTGGGAATCTCTCCCTTAGTTCCTCTTTGTTCTGCATCCTTTCTACCGATATCCTCCCACCACCTCTCCATCTCTTTCATCTTTACCCCTCTTTTGTTCTAATCTACTGATATTTAGAAAAAGCCTGCAGATTGAGACTGGAGCTATATCAATAGATTTTAACTAGGAACTCCTTTAAGATATCACTATGCCTAATAGCCCCTTAATCCTAACCCAGAAAAAGGCAGAAGGTAAGAGGCTTCCATCCCTATGTCTTGCCCTGGTCTCTCTTTATAAACCACCCTCCTCAAATCCTTAACAGTAACTCCTACTGTAGACAACTGTAGATAAAGGATAGGAAGTAGGCAGCAAATAGTAATTCAAGGTTTTCAGCTGCAAGTTGTAGCAAACTGACCAGTCATAGCAAATGCTCGTCTCCAGACTTGAGGGTACCAGATTAAGGGGGGGCAGGTAGGGGAGGTCCTAGATATGTGAAGAGATTATAAATATTGGAGGATAGTAGGTTGATTTACCCTCAGCTACGGTTTCTCTGAGGACAGAGGAAGCACATGGACTTGGGAAGAAAGTGCAGACATCAGTCTACAAGTCAAAGAGAATAACATATGAGTTAAGTGGCCAAGTTTATAAGTCAGTTTGCTTGGATGGAATCATAATTTTTTCATTCAGTCACACTCACTCCATTGGTAAATTACTTCGTTCTGTGGCTTAGTTTCCCTATTTATAAAATGGGGGATATATTGAAACACCTTTAGAGGTGTGTGATAAGGAATGAATATGTTTACATCCTAATATCTTTCCTAACGTAGAATAAACTTCTGGTAATAATGCTTATGCTAATATTAATTATCATAATAATTATAAAGTAAACATTAATTTTATCACTTTATATAATTAAAGAGGATATGCCTAAAAGTAATCTTTTTGTCATCAAGTGAAACCACGCACCTTTATTTTAAGGATATACAAATTGTGAGTTTTTGAGGCCGTATCATCCTGAGCTGATTTGGGAGGTATAATTTTCCACAAAAATATGTATCCAAAAGGAGGGGGCTTCTTTCCTCTTGTCAGTCCTGGCCAGCTTGGCAACCTTAAAAGCCTCCTTCTAACCCCAAACTAAGGTCACAGTTACTGTTACCACTGCTTTCTCAGACAGCAGTAGTGCTTACTAGGTAAAACCAAACTATGAAGTCAAATTTTCAGAGCCAGAACATATGCTCTGTGTGTGATTTGAATAAGTCACATAATCTCTTTTAGCCTCAGTTGCTATATTTGAAGTTTGTCATGACAATTAAATGATGTAATACAGCTAAACTGCGTAAAATAGAGCCTGGCGTATAGGAAGGACTCAATAACGTTTCTCCTTTCCCCTCTCTAGTGCCCCTCCCCCCTCCTTCCTCACCCTCCTCTCTATCCTTCTCCAGACCAAACCTGGTGCCTACTCAACCCTGCATAAACATAAACTTTATGTCCTTTATCTAAACATTCTATTTGTCATTCAGATCTCCCTTTTTCTCCCAGCCACTTGGGCTTAGGAATAAAGGGAACCAAAATAGTCATATGGACATTGATTTGTATTGGTTCACTTCTGCTGCATAAATGACCGTGTCAAAACTTAAAATGATAAAGATGTATTTCTCGTGGTTCTCTGGAGAAGCTGAGTGGTTCTTTTGGTCTGAACTGGTTTTGCTAGTCTATCTGGTCAGCTGGTGGCTTGTCTGGGGCTGGATGATCTATATTGGCACCAATTGTATATATGACAGGCTAGTTAGGCGTTAGTTAGCGCCTCTTCTCTGCCCCACATGGCCTCGCATCCTCTCATAGGCTAGCTCAGCTCCTCTGGTGCTACTCCCAGGCATCCATGGAACAACAAAAGACTGGGGAGCAAGTACTTGCCAAGTCTCTATTTGCATCAAGTTTGCAAATCCCACTGGTCAAAGCAAGTCACATTACCAAGAGTAGGTTTAAGGAGTGGAGAAACAAATGTCACCTCTTGATGGGAGGAGTTGGAATTTCCAAATATGATGGGCATTCTTTTTTAGAAAAATTAATTTCACACTGGGATGCTAAATCTCAGTGTATATGACCAAGAATCATATGGACCTGTAGCCTACACACATAGGTACGTCCCTTCTAGATTCCTCTTCTCACATACATCTAAAATTCTCTGCTCTCACGTCTTACTTATTTGAGAAAAAGGATTGGACACAGTATTTCTAACAGCTGTCAACTATAGATTCTTTAGAATTTCAACTTAAGTAGCAATTTGTATTATTCATAATAAATCTATTAGCACATTTTTAATGCTACAAAAATGTCTCCTACCTGACTGCTAGTGTAAGCTTTAGCAACTATTATTAATCCTTTGCTATAAGGTCTCAAAGATCCATGCTCTTTGCCTTTAAGAGACTGGTTGCAGCTTATAATACCCATTTACTTGCTTGAGGTTTTGAAATTACCTTTTTTGTTTGTTTGTTTGTTTGTTTTGGCTATGCCTTGTGACTTCGGGGATCTTAGTTCCACGACGAGGGATGATCAAACCCGGGCCCACAGCAGTGAAAGGGCCGAGTCCTAACAACTGGGCTACCAGGGAATTCCTTGAAAATACATTTCTAAAGGGAGAAATTGGTAAAGTCCTTGTTCTCATGAGACATTTTATTATTGCTTGTTATTGATCACTGTTTTATCCTGGGAGCCTAGCACAGTGGGGCTCCCAGTACATATTTGCTGAGTTAATGAATGAATAAAGGAAATAAGAATTAATACCACAAGATAGTAACCTGATTATTTCTGACTCTAAACAGACACTATTGATTAATTGGTGGAAAGGATCTCTGCTTTTAATATACCCCACTTAGCTGTTTGTTAAAAGTCTTGGGCAGACAAGCACATAGGCACAGTGGCTTTTCTGGAGTTTTTAAAGTCATTCTTTCCTGAGTGACTGAAGGTGAGGCATAAAGGGCAGGAATGACTATGCTCTCCTTGTATGAAAATTGTGGGGCACTGACTGTACTCAAAAGGAAGAATTCCCAAAGAATATTAACCGATCTAAGGTCAGAGACAGAGACCATGAGAAAGGTGCTGGCAGAGAGGAGCCTCAGGTCCTCTCACTTTTTCCCCAAGGAGCCAGGCTTCTGATCTAAGAACCTTTATTTCTCTTCCCTCTGAGAGCCTGAGGCAAGCCTTGAATTATGCCAGCCCACACTTCATTACCCAATGAGCCCGTTTATCGTTTAATCTGATATGTATTGAACAAGTAAGTGGAAGCAGGTTACAAAGCAGCAAAGCCTAAAGAATGAAAATGCAGCATGTTTTCTGATTACAGGACTCCCTAATCCAGGGCTTAGAAGTCAGGGCTAAAAATAGATGCCAGTTCCATCTCTGATCCACCCCCACCCACCTAGCATTTCAGTGCCAGGTCAGGTGGCCCTTTTAGCCAGATGGTAGAATTTTGAACTATGATAACTTGCTTCCATCTAATTTGGGGTGGCAGGGCATTGGTCACTCTACACCCTCACTTATGATACTGATACCTTCTTGTTCCTGGAGTAGCTATAGGACAAGGGTTCACCCCATGTGATACCCAAGGTCAAGGGTTATGCTGTTTGTCACAAAGAAGCAAGGAAGTAGAATGTAAAGAAACTGTCTCTAAGGCATGCACTGAAACTCTAAATATTATTATAAAAAATAATATTATATAAAAATATTTATAATATTATAAAAAGCATATAATTTGGAGTAGGATGGGATCTCTCCATTGGATGGGAGAGACAGTCTTCTCTGGGAAGATTCTTTGTGGATGGTATATTTTCATCAGGGTCATAAAGGCAACAGCAGGCTTTTGTCAGAGATGTATTTCCAAACTCACAAACGTCTTAATCAAGAGGAGAAGAGCACAGAATATCTTCTGCAGATTAGAGAACTCAGGAGAGAAAAGAATATATGGTTGGAAAGTTAAGTATGGAAAATTATGATTGCCTTCGGATGCCAGGCACAGGAAATGATCTTATTCTCTGTGTCAGAGGGGCCCATCAAATACATAGAAATATCAAAATAAGGGAAATGTCTGGCTCAGAATATTAGCATTCCAGATTTAGGAGCAGAATAGGTTATGAGTGGAACAGAGAGCCTACAACCTAGAGAATGAGAAGGGGAAGAATATGGCTATGATGGTGGCTCAGAATCGCCCGGAGAGCTTGTTAGAACACTGGGCCAAAGAATCTGTATTTCTAACAAGTCCCCACGTGAGGCCGATGCTGCCGGCCCAGGTCCCGCACTTGGAGAAGCACTGCTATAACCCCTGCAGTCCTGATTCAGAGTAAAACTGAAACTGCGTTAGAAATGGAGTTTGAATGAACAGAAATTGGCATCTGGCTAAAACTAATGAGCAGCAAGGAAACTGATGGAGACTAAACCTTGGTGACGAGAATGAAAGTAATGATACAATTAAGAGTTACTGCTTACTGTATGCTAGGCAACATTCTAGCCCTTCTCATGCCCTTTATCCATTTAATCCTCACAACGGTTCCATAAATTGGTACCACCTGTCTCTCATCTCATAAAGAAAGCGAAGATACCAAACTTCAAGCTCTCCATGTTTAGGTGGCTAAGTTTGGATTTGATCCTAGGTTTGTTTGACTCTTCAGCCCAATCTCTGACAATTGAGCCTGCATCCTCTCCTAGTGATAGCCTAGTTGCTCCTGAGACATATCATGATTCATGTTAACAAGTCAAAAAACAGAAAAGATGGTCCATCCTTCCAAAGTTTAAGAGTTCACAGCCCTCCTTTGACTAGCTCTTTATAAAACAGGTTAGAACACAATGGGATGTCACTGATACGCTTTTTTCCCCACTGAAAGGGTGGGAGGAGGTCCAGTTGGGGATAATGAATCTAAAATTTGCATCTGTGAACTAGCTGTTCCAGGGGAATTTGGATTTTTAGGAACCTCCAGTTCCTAAATTTAAAACAAAGGGGCTCCTTTATTGAAGTTTGAATGCTCCTGCAACCCACTGAGATAAGCCTAGAATGATGCTGAAGTCTGCTCCGCACACCTGCTGTTATAATTTGACAATGAATGATTAACAATAGGCTGAAGAAGGGAGACATGGAATAAAACCATGGATGACAAATGTGGAAGGAAAAAGCGTCGGCTATGCAGCCAAACAAATATGAATTCCAACCTAGTTTACATTAACAACAACCTACTTGAACATCAACAGTTTCCTTGATCAATCTAATGTGTTTATTTATTGGTTAAAAGGAAACTGCAATACTCAATAGGGAACTAACACTCAGCTGGTTGATATAGAGAATATATATGCATATATAATTATCATATTTCTGTAATTAATATAGATTACATTAATATACTCATCACATTATATTATTACATATTATTTACTATAATTTAATATGGTATAATATAAATATATTCTCTATATCTGTTTTTAGCAATGGCAATAATAATAAAAGCCTCATCACCTGTTCTTTCAGGTGAACTATTGTGAGCTTGATGTTCAAGAGACACTGACTTAAAAAAAAAAAAGACACTGACTTTTTAGAACATTCTCTGTCTTGACTTTAACTGTTTTGTCCAGTAAAACAAACAATTCTAATGCGCTATGAAGAAAATCTGTGTTTTTCTATTTTATAAAAATATATCTATATGTATTTTTCGTAGCTCTAAAATAAGGCTTGTCTTCAGGTTGTGTTTTAGGCACAGTATCTGAATCTCATTGCCGGTTAATACTTGAGTATCTCTGGATATAAACATACCCACACTGAGCCAGCATCTGATTTCCTGCTGAAGTGTTTTTCACATTTCCAATATAATTATGTAGCAGTTACAAAGAAACCAAGACTGAACTCCACAGAATACCAGAATACAACAAATCCACATTTGTTTATTTAAGAAACGATATAAAAAGCACGGAAGACAGAACTGATGTGTTGGGTGACTTCTCAGGGAAACTGATAACCTAAAATAAATCTGAAAATATCTGGATATTTATCAGAAGTGACTGGTTAGGCATGGGTTGAAAAAGGCATTTAGATGTTCTACAAATGGCCTCTGGCATATAAATAGGAGACCTTAGTGAAAATGGAAAATACTGAATTAGATATCTTTATTTTGGTTTTGGTCTCTGAATGATTGATTTTGTCCCTTGTAGTCTCCATCTTAAAGAGAGTTAAGATCCAATAAATTAGTCAGTATATGTACCAAATGACTGTTGACTGAGCACACAAAACTTTAGTGAGTCAAACACATTTCTGCACCTCTGTACTAGACACTATGGTCACATGTTGTTAAAGACATAGTTCCCGGCCTGGATGCGGGGCTTCTGCAGTAGGGAGATAATTGCTGGACTACAAGCAGGTTGTCTAATGGAAGGAGACAGAACACATCCTAACAACACATATGAGGAAGAAATTAGCTCTGTATGGTGCCTTCTCCAGTGTCCCTAGGAGTCAAGTGCAATGCTCTATTGGGACAAGTGAAGAGGAAGAGCAAGAATGTTGCAGGTGAAGGGAATAGCATGAATCCACCCAGGATGTTTTGGGAATTTTGTGATGAAAGGTAGGGAATTGTTGATCTTGGCTTGTTTCAGTCCTGGTTATGGGAGCCTCCACTGTATGCACACTTATTTCCACGTGGACCTTTCTGTTGTGCTTTTTAGCCAACAGGACAATAAAAATGAACACCCAAGGTATATTGTCTGTTTGTAGAAGGACTGGAGAAGCTTACTGGTCTTTGGACATCATAGGAATTACGATTTGGGAAAGTTGCATAGATGCATACAGAGCAACTCTCCTACGATCTCCTTTGATTCAGCGTCTAGCTCTGTTAAATTTACTAATATCTGTGAGTGGCAGTCAAGGCAAACTAGAATTTGAGATGCTACCTAATTCCAGGCAGAATGACAGTCACCACTGTGTGCAAACATTTGTTTCATTCACTCCTTATAACAGCATTGGGATGGACACATCCTGAGCATTGTTTCAGAAATACATGAAATGAAATCTGGGGAAGTCAGGGAACGTATATGAGGTCACAGATCTAACTAACACTATGAGGTTCAAATCCACCAGGTTTAATACCAAAGCCTGAACTCTCTACTCTTTGGTGCTACTAATTGTGACAGATGGGAAAACAGGGCAAACATCCTTGAAAAATATTAATCTCTGTACAAATGTGTCATTAAATGCCAGGCTTTGTGCTAGGCACTATACGTTCGGGAAGAAAAAATCAGGGAATTAAATTGCTGGTAGTCTACTTGTGATAAAAATCATAAATATAAAAGTCACATAAGGTAGTATGTTTATTTTATTCAGCATAGTTTTGCCAAGAAACTTGGCTCATCTACACCTTCACATGAATATTTTTGTCCTTCTTCTTAATGGACACATACTGTAATTATTGTGTCTACAATAGGAACAACTAATTTTAAGAGGCAAGGAGTCGGGTATGATAAATCCATTCAGGAAACATAGGTTCAATTCTTGGACCTATCATAATGGTACTTCTGGACTTCAGAGTTCTCTTTAGCCTGTGGATAAAATGAGACCATCACTAAGTTCTCACCCATCTCAGGTTGATGGGTCTTCAGTGGCTGCAGCATAATATGAGAATGAAGAGCACAGGTTTGGGGACAGAAAGATATGGGGTTGTAAGCTAACTATAATACCTGTAACTCAGGTGATGTTAGGAAAAGCGCTTATCCTTTCTAAGCCTTATTTTCATCATTTGTAAGGTGTACATAATAACATTTTTCTATAGTGTTGTATGCTTCACCTACCATAGTCCCTAGTCTTAAAAAAATCATAGAATAGTTGAAATATACAGGGGAACATGTGGGGGAAGCAAAAATCTTTAATCCTTTAAAACAGCATATTCAAAGTATGGTCTAGTGTAAACCCTTTTAGGGGTTCCATGAGGTCACAGTGTGTTTATAATAATACACAGATGCTATTTGCCTTTTTCTCTCTCATGTTCTCACACGTGAGAGTGGAGTTTTCCAAAGGCTACATAACATGTGTTGGTATCATTGCTCAATGGCTAATGAAATGTGTGTGTGTGTGTGTATTATTTTGTTTTAAAAAGTAGTTGTGATTTCTAGTTGCTAAATATTGAGAGATATAAGCTAGTAACATGTTTTTATAAATAAAAACATTTTGATTTCTTTAGTTATTTTTAAGTGTATAAGGAGGCCCTGAGACCAAACTGTTTAAGAACCATGGCTTTAGGAAGGCATTTATCTTCCCAATTAGTTTGAGATATAGTAACAGCAAGAAGTATTGCTATATCTTAGATATCATGTTGATAAAATAATTTATCACCAGCAAAATGTAGGTTGGATATTGAAAGAAGTAATGTATATAACATCTTTCATAGGATTCTTGGTATAGTATAGAGAGTAAGAGCTCACTAAATGTTGGTCATTGTTAAGAGCAGAATGAAAATGAAGTTATCCTCAGTGGAAATAGATTGACATTATAATTGACATTTCTAGGGTCTCATCAAATAAGGCTGCCTTCTCTAGAGACAGCATTTTGTCAGGACATTTCAAAGACTTGCCTTCTGTTAAATCCCGGGTATTGTTACTCTTTCAGAGAGGCATATGAGCAGGAATAGGGAATTAAGTATGTCACAGAGATAAAGGCGGGGGGCCCATCCAGGTCTTCCAGGGAGTAACACCCCGGTATAAGGACCAAGCCTGATGTGCTCTTTCAAGACAAGCCCTGCCTCTAGAAATAGGCGGATTAACAGAACACAGGGCTGCTAGGATTTAAATTGCACATCTAACTCCCATTCCTCTCACTCCATGTTTTTTCAAGCCAATTTTTGTGACTATTTTATTCAATTTTAGAAACGCTGCAGTAAAATTTGCTGACCTAGATGATGATGATAATAATGACAACAACAACTATCATTCCATCATTTCTTGAACTTACTTTCCTCAGAGCTTGACACAGCATCCTAAGTAGTCACCCATGTATTTTACAAAACTTTCCTGTGTGGTTAGAAATTAGATTATCTACATTGTGCAAATGAGCAAATCAGATAGCTATTGTGCGTCTTTAAGCTTTAAGGACTTTACAACTAGTACTTGGTGGAGCCAAACTTTGAACCTTCGTTTGTCTGACACCAGAACCTCTGCCTTAACCACTGTGCCACACTCCAAAGCCTTTGGCGGACACTTTATTTTCACTGTAAATTAATGTGTTCACATTCTTGTTAAGCAGGTGTCTTCCATGGGCTTGGCTAATGCATACCTGTGCTGAAGCACCATTCTCTTCAGGAATGTGCTGACAGAATAAAGTTTCTGTTCCCACAAAGCTGAGGACAAAACCCTAAATCTCAGTGAATGTAGCAAGGCGAATGATATTTTGGAAAATTTAGTCATGAAAGTGAGGCTCTTGCCAGATAAGGATAACTTTGGCCTCCAGATTTCATTTCTGCTAGTAATAGGAATTCCTTACACTTCTCTTTTTATATTATATATTTGGTAAACTGATTCTTTATTCTTTACAACATTGAAGCCTCAAAACAACACTATGAAAATAAGCCAGGGCTGGTTGTATTATCCTACATTTTAGATGATGTAGCTGAAAGTTAGAAAGCTTGAGTTGTTTTCTCAGGATCATTCTGCTAGACAGTGTAAAGTCATTTGGTAACCCTAAGACTTTTCATGAATCTGTAATTAGCATGTGCTTCACTAATATTCATTTTGCAAGAACAGATATGTACCAGATCAATTCTGGTAATACAAACTGTGAGGATGGTAACAATAATACCACCTCTTGGTCACTCTGTGTATTACCATCAATTTTATGGAGTAGTTATTTTATTTTATTTTATTTTATTTTTTGCGGCACGCGGGCCTCTCACTGATGTGGCCTATCCTGTTGCAGAGCACAGGCTCCGGACGCGCAGGCTCAGCGGCCATGGCTCACGGGCCCAGCTGCTCCGCGGCATGTGGGATCTTCCCCGACCGGGGCACGAACCCGTGTCCCCTGCATCGGCAAGCGGACTCTCAACCACTGCGCCACCAGGGAAGCCCCTGGCGTAGTTATTTTACCTAGGAACTGTATAAGGAGTGTCACACACACTTTTAAAGCAGGCAGAAATCATCTTGGTAAACACCTTGAAAAGTGTTAGCACATCAGAAGAAATTGAATTGAGAATGGGCGTGTTTCCACTGTCTTCAAGGGAGCAAGATGGCTGCTGCCCTGCTCCTTACACAGTGCTCATCCTCTCACCTCTCTGCAGACTGTCTTCTCCAAAGCACATAAATGCAGCCCTGGAGTTGTGCATGCTTGAGGCTCAGAAGTTAGATCTTGTTTTTAAGGTGCCAGGATAATGTTGGCCTGAAGCTCCTCTTCATACCATAAGTAACTTGCATGGACAAAAGACTATTAACTTTTCTTAGTAAAATAAATATTGAGATAAGAGACTGTTAAGTAAATAGATTATATTATCTTCATTTTATAAAATTGAGATATATGGAGGTAATTTCCTCAAGATCACTGAATGAGCAATTTCTAAAATTAAAATGTCTACCAAGTCTGTCTTTCTACATCAGTAGACTATATTCAAGTTAAGAGCACATGGACTCCTTGCAAATAACTAAGTTTATTCTGGATATAGAGTCTCTCCTCTCTCTCTGACTCCTTTCTCTCCTCCCATGGAATCAGCCTTGGGTTTCTCAAAGGAATGCAGCTAATTTAAAAAGTTTAGGGCTTCCCTGGTGGCGCAGTGGTTAAGAATCTGCCTGCCAATGCAGGGGACACGGGTTCGAGCCCTGGCCCGGGAAGATCCCACATGCCGCGGAGCAACTAAGCCTATGCACCACAACTACTGAGCCCACGCGCCTAGAGCCCGTGCTCTGCAACAAGAGAAGCCACCGCAACGAAAAGCCCGCGCACCAAAACCAAAAGTAGCCCCCGCTCGCTGCAACTAGAGAAAGCCTGTGCGCAGCAACGAAGACACAATGCAGCCAAAAATAAGTATAATTAATTAATTAAAATAAATAAATAAAAAGTTTATATCGGTCTATTGCTGAAGTACTGGGTCAAGCCAGATGTGAATTTCAGACCTTGTTTCATATTTGAAAACAATAAAGTTACTTCCTTTCTTACCAGAGTTAAAGCCTAGAAGGCAGAAAACAGTAGAACTCTCCTGCATTAATGCGAGAGCATTTTTAAACAATTAGATGCCTATAATACGTGATGTCAAAACATCTGGCAGCAGAAATGAAAAATTAAATCAACTGGAATTTATCCACATACAGCCAAGCAACAGACGTGGGGAAAGGCTGGATGAGTATCTCAACTAATTTTGATAAATTCCAGGAGAGATAAACCCTAATTGTCCACTTATTAAGTCTTTGGAATCATGGGTCTAATGATAGTAATCCCATCTGAAGGTTGGGTGCCAACTGAAGTGTCAGCTTGCAGCATTTGAAGATCACACCTTTCTTGGTTTCTTAATTCTCAGATGTCTTCATTCTTTTTTTTTTTTTTTCTGAAAAATTGTTTAGTTTCTCAGATCTGTTTGAGATTTAGGCATTTGATTTAAGCACTTGATTCAAACAACAAAAAGCTCTTTTAAAATCACATTATTCCTGCATTCTTATATCTGCCTTACTCACCAAGGTTGGTAGGGTCATAGTTCTACTGGAAATTTTATTTGAAGAATCCAGTAGAATAATGATGATGATCTCTTAATTTATCCAGATTACAGCTCTTTACATGTATTTCATTAATCTTTGCAGCATTTCTCTGAAGTATGTAAAGGGCAAGTATTATTAGACCCATTTTTCAAGTGTAGAAAACAAGATAAAATGAGATAGAAAATCATTTTCCTAGGATAGCAATAAGAGCCTTGACCAAACCACCTCATATATGTAGTTGCAGTATTGCTTTGAAAACGTGACAAATGCTAGCTAGTTAATTTACTTGGAAATTATTTCTTAAACTTGTAAGATGAGTTATTAGTGTGTGTGTGTGTGTGTGTGTGTGTGTGTGTGTAGATCTGTATCTATATTTATATTGTGAGGGGAAGAGGAAAGGGAATTGTTTCTACACATTACAATAAGCATTGGAGTTGAGGTCTATCCCAATGAGGCTTTTCCTATAGGCCTACATCGTTGGAAACACCTCACAGGATAACTATGTGGTTTCCTTTACTCACAGAACTATGTGTTAAATCTGTGGGAAAGAACTACAAGACAGAGCTGCTAAATAAACTATGAAAAACCTATCAAACTTTTTAATCATAGGTATCGGCATATCCCAAAGATCTGTACTATTCTAGGGTGTGATAGCTTAGGAATTAATATGATTTGAAATTAATGAATGTTTAGAGGGTGTCTTAAATTCAGAACCAGGCAGATCCATCTCCTCTGACCCTGAACATGGCCCTAAAGTAAATCGCTTGAGGAAACTGGATCCTAAAGATTACAGGTGGGGAATTTTTGAAGTGTGTCCATATTCCATTGGATATCAAAGAAGCCTGACTAAAAGAATTGTGCATGACTTGACATGACAACTGTGGATTGAGCAAAAGTTCTTTTTGGAAGGGCTATCTTGAAGATTATGACTCAGACATTGGAGGAACTAAGGTAGATTGGCAGTGGAAGGAATCAGAATGTGTGAAATTCCTTAAAAATGTATTGACTTTAAATAATTTTGCCTGTGTTACACATCATTTTTAAAACGCTTTTCACTTTTTGTAAAATAAATAAAATAAGCATTGGAGAACTGAGAACTAATTTAAATTAGTCAATCCTCTCTTGGTCTATGTCATGCCACCTATTACCTTCACCGTGTCAGTTTTCTCTACCTTTCCTACCCAAAGCTCATGACACAACAGACTATGAAGACAGAGAATCTTTGGTATACTTCGTTCAGTGTGGAGACAAGACGAAATGTACAGCAACATTAATCAGTTTATGGACACGTATAATGGTTATGCTGTGTCAGTAATTGGATGTGAATGGTTAACGATTCATGTAGATGGTAGTAATTAGTCTTACTTTTCCAAAGATAAACTGAGCACATTTGGAGCCATCTGTGGAGAAAGACAGGAAAAGAGTTGAAGTTGGGTAGTTCTCTTTGATTTGAATCTAAAACCCATTCCTTTCTCAACTGACTGCTCCTGACCTCTTTTCAATGCCCTTTCCTACTTCTGTCATCAAAGAAAGGAATTCTGGGAAGGTAGCATTTTGTTTGAATTCTGTCTAGGCCACATATGCGTTGTGTGACTATGGGAAAGCCCCCCCCCCCCCATGTTTCTGAGCTTCAGCTTCCTTCTTTGTGAAACGTGAGTGATAATATCAACATCATAGGAATGTTGAATGATCTAAAGTAGAGAAGGCACCTAGTTAGCACCTAGCATCATGCCTGGTACATTGAAATTGACAATTAGTTATATTTGATGTATTCATTCGATTGTTATAGTATATTGTTCACCCTAAATTATTCATCTTTGAATTTGCAGGGGCTAGCAGAAACTAGAGTATGATGCTCAAGGATACTAGTTGCTATTATTTTATTTATTTTTGCTGTGTTGGGTCTTCGTTTCTGCGCGAGGGCTTTCTCTAGTTGTGGCAAGCAGGGGCCATTCTTCATCGCGGTGCGCGGGCCTCTCACTATGGCGGCCTCTCCCGTTGCGGAGCACAGGCTCCAGATGTGCAGGCTCAGTAGTTGTGGCTCACGGGCCCAGTTGCTCCGCGGCACGTGGGATCCTCCCAGACCAGGGCTCGAACCCGTGTCCCCTGCATTAGCAGGCAGATTCTCAACCACTGCGCCACCAGGGAAGCCCACTAGTTGCTATTATTAATGAGGGTCTACCCTGCTCCATTAGCCGTGTGCTTTGCTGTTATAGATATAACTTTACTTATTATTTCACTTCTGAAGATTCTACAAAAATATACAGAATCCTAATCTATTCTCTCACAGCTTTGAAGCATTTTCTAGCTATGCCTCCCTATTTATTTGGCAAAAAGGATTAAAAAAAAAAAAACTACACCTCCCCCTGAAGTCCCTAAACCATCTACTCAATCTGAATATTGCTATTTTCTTGAAGTTAAACCCTAGACATAAAAATGATAACTGATTTTTTATGCTGTCAGTTGTGCATTCAGATAACACTTGGTTCTGCCAGCAACTTCCACAGAATTGAAGTTTAGAAGATAAATAGGCAGAAAAGCCAGTCAGAGACAATCAGAGGTTTCCCTTTCAACTCTGCCTCCCAATAGTATTATTTTACAGCTAATGTGCACTCTGTCGACTTGTAGTCTGTGCCTTGTGATGCACATGGAAGGATCAATGGGGAGCCTTGGGGAGGAGGAGGACCAGAGCACGCAGACACTCTGCAATCCCGAAACCAGAACATCCTGGGTGGTGTATCTGAGGTTACTGTTATGAGCTTAGTGTCCAGAGAGTGATATGGTCAAAACTGCCTGAGTGAATAATAATATCTATTCTGACTCTGGAATGTGTGTCAGCAGTTCAGACACTCCCTGTTGTAAATAGCTGGAAACCAGAACTGGCCCACAGGAGCTAGACTAACAGACGAAGAAAGACTGGACAATTGAGCACCGTGCTTATGAACATAGGCTCTGGAGGGATCCAGACCGGGAGGATCATTTCTGTTGTCCCTTTATGTACTGTGCAAGCCCAAATCCTAGGCTCCTTCTAAGATGTGTCATCTTGGGCAACTTGTTTAATATCCCTGCCCCAGCAGGAAGTTGGTGCCCAAATGTTCTATCACTAGAAACAAAGCTGTATTTTCATGGGATGCACATAGTAGTTGTTCAGCAAATACACTAAGGCACCACTTCTTAAGCTTTTCTGTCCCTTTGAGTTAACTGGAGATCTTGTAAAAAGGCAGATTTGGATTCTCTAAGTCTGGAGTACAGATCCTGCATTTCTAATAAACTTGCAGATGATGCTGATGTTACTGGTCAGTGGAGTAAATATGAGCAGCAAGGCTCTGTTTAGTATATGTTTAATAGTTATCACAGAACAAAACTCTAGGCTAGTGTTTCTCAGAGTTCAGCACGCATCACACCCACCGGGAGGTGACTATTGAAGCACAGATTGCTTGTGCTTCACTGGGTCTGAGTTGGAGCCTGAGAATTTGCATATTTAACAAGTTTCCGAGTGATAGTCATACTGCAGTGTGTACCATAAGTTGAAAAGCACTGACCTAGGCGAGTTCCTCCCTTATTTGAAAACTTCTGTTAATAGTTTTGAAAACCATATTTGGTTTTTCAGTCTTAGGTAGATGATGATCATCAGGAAGTATTTATTTATTTATTTAATATAATCGTGTATTTGTATGCAGTTGTAAATATATATATACATATATATGGAGAGTTCCTGTGCACCCTTTATACAGCTTCTTCTAATGGTAACATCTTGCAAAACTATAGTACAGTGTCACAACCAGGATACCACCATCCATACAGTCTACCCAAACTCATTCAGGTATCTCCAGTTTTACTTGTCCTCTGTGTGTGTGTGTGTGTGTGTGTGTGTGTGAGAGAGAGAGAGAGAGAGATTAGCTCTATGCAATTCTATCATGTGTCAGTTCATATATATACCACCACAGTCAAGACATAATGAGACTTTCATCACTCACCACAAGAATGTCTCCTGTTGTCCTTTTATAATCACTCTTTTAGTCAAAACCAATACATTTCCTTTAAAGACTGTAAGTTTCTAACAAGTCCATTTATAATACACTCCATTAAAAAAGAGCTACACTCCCATATCTCTTCACAATGAGCCCTTCATGACCTTGGGAATCTAGTGAAACTGCTATGGTCAATACTCTTAAGATTTTTAACAGAGAGGATCTGGGAGATTATTCTGTCCTTAAAATCTTCACAGAGGCTTTTATCTCTCTGAAAGTTCCCATGAGGAACCTCAGATCTTTCTGAGATAGTAACAACAAAGGATCATATTGTCCCAATCTGTATTTGATCGGTGGACTGAGATATTTCTTAACTTGATAGTTGTTTTTCTCTGGAGAAGCTGCAAATGAAAAAGTTTTATTTTCAAACCCAACCAGTCTTGATGGAAAAATTCCTTCTTTAGCCAATGTGTCTCCATCCACATTTTGTTTAGTCAATGAGAAGAAGTGATGTGGTATTTTAAAAATTCTGCCTCTGCCTGGAATCTCTTAATGATCAAATTCATTAGGTACATTACCTTTTCTTCTGCATGACCTGCAGGCGACATGGTCAAAAATCTAGCCACTACATACAAGGGTCTCCTTTCCTCCAACTTCCAATAATACTTTCCCTATTTTCTTTACTATAAAACCCTGTCAACAGCCTCTTCACATCCTTTAGTCTTTCGACACTCTCCCTGGGGCCCTTTAGGCTTTCACCAGAGTCTTCCTAATTTATCTAGCTCCCGTCTGCCACCTGGTCCCAAAACCAATGCCACATGTTTTAAGTTTTCATTACAGTAGCACATTACATCCAGACACTAAAAATCTGTTCTGATTATCTACTGTTACATAACAAACTATTCCAGAACTTAGTGGCATAAAACAACAAATATGTATTTTACTCACAAATCTGAAATGTGAGCAGTGCCTGTCAGGGTCAGCTTGTCTCTGCAGAATGTGGTACCAGCTGGGATAGCCTGAATGTGGCTGACCATCCAATTCCAATAGGACTCACTCACATGACTGGCACATTGGTGTTGGCTGTTAGCTGCCTTTCTAAGAGGTAGCCTCGGCTTCCTCATTGCTTGGTATCTGTGTTCCAACAGTGAGTATCCCAACAAAGATGGGAAGTGGAAGGTGGTAACTTTGTAAACTTGCGTCTAGAAATTGACATAATTCACTTTTTTCATATACTATTTATTAGTAAGAGAATAGACATTCAAGAGAGTGGAACATATTCCCCCACCTTGCAACGAGAGGCATGTCAAACAATTTTAGGGCCATGTTTTAAAATTACCACACTAACTTGTTTCCCACAAAGGCATTATGTTACAAAGCACAGTTAACATAGTCTCAAACTACTTTTAAAATATTAAATAATACTATTAAAATTAATAATAAATGTTAAATGTTATTAAGTACTTCTTAAATACTTTTAGAGTTTTAAGTCCTAAAACTTTAGAGCATACTAAAAGCTGAGAACGTCTGTGTAGTTTCCTTATTACTTCATAAGCCCTGTTAGGTATATTCGTTGTTGTGCTTTATCTTTGGATTTAAAAAAAAGTCCTTGTTTTAAGACTGGCCTTTTGCAGGGTAGTCAACTATGTGACCTTGGGATTGTTCCTCGTATCCACCAAAGGTTTTAAAATTTTTCTATAAAGATTAATAATAATATATCTTTTTCAGGGAAAGAGGAAGGATTTTATATTTGAACAGAACTCAGTTTGAGACCCTACACTGAAATCCAGAAATGTTAGGAGTCCTGAGTTTATTTCTTACAAGTAGTATTTAGGCCTCTTTAAAATAAAACAGTTTAAATGAGGAATTACGTCTTTAGAATACTGCTATCAGAAATACCAGTAATCAATAACAATATGTGGCTATGATTTTAAACTTGAGGATACTGTTTCAGAATAAAATAATACAAAAACTGTATCACCCTAATACTACATAGATGTCTAGTATCTATACTATTTTGTCAACCCTTATTGCTCATCGCTTTTACTTCAGATGAAGCGTGCGTGCAGTGTCCTAACTCTGGACCTTTTCTAGTTATATTATTTTTTCTTTCCTTGAATATCTTGTCATTTCTCTACATTTCCTGTTACTACTGTTCCTTCAAGATTTGGATAAAATGTTTCCTTCTTTCAGAAAGTACATATTTTGTCGCAACTACATGGGAGTTCAGAGAAGGCAGTGATGATCTAATTTATAATTATAGTTATTTGTATATGTGCCTTCTATTCCCTCCCAGACTAATGTCATCAAGGGCAGAGACTACATTTTACACTTTTCTAATATCCTCATAGCTCATGGCATACAAGGTATCACAATGTAAGTGATTGGCAAATATTAATTCAATGAGCAAATAATCTTAATGGTTACTTTTGGGATACAATTACAAGGTTTTTAAGCACATACTTATAATACGCTAAATACTTTAGAAACAGAAAAAAAAAATCTAACCTATCAAGATATGGGGAAAGAAAAGGGCACAGAATTCTTGCAAATATTCTGAGGTGGGAATATATCAGAAGAGAGGTTTCCTAAGGAAATAAAATATCCTCCAAGAACACAGCAGTTGGTTGTATACTTTAAAGTTAATAACCCAAGCCTAATTCTTTGTTAAAACCTAGAATAGTTTTGTCTTACATTATCTCAGTCTCAGTAATCAAGAAAAAGATGTTGCTTAATTGTTTTTGCAGTTTGTCACTGTATGTGCAACTCTATCACTAAACCTAAGAAAATAATTTTGCTTGCTAACCATCCAGAAATCTGTGATTGAATACTTCCAGACATTAGCCATGCTCTCCCTTCAGAATCTTTGCAACAACTGTTTCCTCTGCCTGGAATATGTATCCTCTTGCTATAGTCATGATTAACTCCATCTTTAAGTCTTTGCTCAAATAAGCTCAACCCTTACCACCATCAGTACCAGATCTTCCTTATCCTGCTTTATTTGTTTGTATTAGCATTTAATCCTTTCTTACATACCATATAATTTAGTTATTATCATGTATACTGTTTATGAATTCTTCTCCATGGGTAGAATGTCTTATGCTCTAAATTGATATCTCCGAATCAGCTACAGAGTATCTGATAATAGTAAGTCTTCAATAAATATTTACTGAATGAATGAATCATTGAATAAATGAATGAAGGGAGAATATGTAAACTAGTACTAGACTGTTAACATTTATCTTGGCTTAAAGAGCATTGGCTAATACCTAATTCCATTGGATAATTAACTGGTAGTATAACAACATGCTTAGTTTCTATACACATCTTCAAATATTTGAACTGGAAAGTTCACCACAACTCAATGCAATGTAATTACCTTTTTGTTTTCATAAAGTGTAGTATGAAGCATAGAGAGAGGAAATATGTTTCCTGCTATATGCCAACGATTAAACAACATGTTATTAATCCTAGGCTGACCCTGCACCCTAGTCCAGAGTTTTAGTTACCATAATCTTTTTATGCAACTACCCTATAAACCAACTTTTCACTCTTCTTATTCACTATGTTAATTAATTGTGTCCATTTGGACCTTTTAGTATATTGAGATGCTCAAAATGTGATTGGACAGTCTTTTATCTCCAAGATACAAGTTTCTTTAAGCCAGTGTTTTTTTTATCTCTCAGACTATTTTGTGTTTTTTTGTTTGTTTGTTTGTTTGTTCTTAATGGAGAGAAGGTAGAGGGTATTTGTGGCAAATAATTTCACCCCAGATACACTTCTAGAGAAGAATCCTTTCTGCTAGTGTATGACTTTGTAACTCCATTTCTGTGGTGTCTGTATCAAGCTAATATTTAAGGCAAATATTATATAACTGCAAGAGATTTGGATGTGCTTTGGAATGAGGCATGCATTAATTTCAAACCCTGTATTGTATCTGTGTCTTTTAATTGTTTGACTTCAAGGATGTGAGATAGTTTCTCTATACCTTTGTTTTTGTCATCTGTATAATGGATACTAAAACTAACTGCATAATAAACACTAAACTGAACATCTATCATTATTAGCTTCCCCTTTACCCTGCCCTTCCTTTGCCTTCATTTTCCATATTACCCTGAGTCTATATTCACTGTTATTCATATGATGAAATGATTTTTTTAACTGCCTTAATACGTTAGGCAATTAATTGCCTTAATACGATAGGCAATTAATTCTTTTTAGTTTTGAGCGAATTCCAACACTTTCCTGAGACAAAATTATAATGAAGGTTTATGTGCAAGAAATGAAAAGTTATAGAAACTTTTTATTCTCACATAGTTATGAAGAATCACCTGGATAGGCAATATTTGAAATGATAAAATTCTGAATTGCTCTCATGCACTTAATTAGAAGTAAATATGGATGTTGGGATGAGAGACTACACAGTGGAACTCATTAGCAGAGTTTTTATTTTATTTTTTTTCAGTAGAGGATTCTGGGAGCAATATCGTCACCAAATATTAAGAAATTAGTGGGGGGAAATCCTGAAATTATGTATAAATAAATCCGAGTCAACTTGCTTACAGGAAAAACAGTAATTTGTAGTGCTGTGAAAGCATGACCTGTAATTTCAACGTAGGAACCAGATGAGGTGGAAAACTATTACAACAATTCCTAATTTAGTTTCACTGAGTCAACTCTGGATAAACTTTTACTAAATAAATTCGGTAGTTAAACATGACTCAGAATAAAAAGAAATGTTTGTTTTAATTTAATGATTAGAGCAGATATAAAAACCTACCCCATATCCACCATCTGGTACTCCACTTGCCTTTACCACAGCCTTGTTCTATGACTGCATACTTGCAGTGGTCAGAAACTCACTACCTTGGGAGACTGATGAGTTTTTCTCTTGAGCAGCTGTGTTGGAAAGCACTTTAATCTTACAGTGAGCCAAAATGTGCCTCAAGGTACAAACAAGTCTTATTCTCCTCCCCTTTAGCCTAGTAAAATACAAAGTGTCTTGAAAAAATTGTTTATGTGACATGGTTTCAGTTCCCTGGAATAATGGCTAAGGAGAAAAATGTGCTTGTAGAATTAGGCACAGAGGTGACAAGACCTCAGAGGAAGTTGAGTCAGTAAGGAGGTAACTAGAAAATTTGGAGCAAAATACAACATGGGACAAAAACAAGACCTAACTCTTCAAATTCTGTAGTTTGCTTAGCGTTTTCATATATGATTTCATTCACTCCTCTCAGTAACTCTCAGATAGATATTATCTTGACTTTAGGGTGGCCTCTTGTGTACCAGTTACTGTCCTATATCCTGAACACAACAGTGAACAAAAAAGTCTTATCCAGATGCAATTTACATTTAGTAATGATAACCAGGGTTTGCCAAACCATAATACCTGCTTACCAGTTGGCTTAAAGTCTAAATTTCTACTGCCAGGGGGGATGCTAGGATAGAGTCTTTCTAGAATCAAAGCTTCATAGAATATATAAAAGTACCACAAGCATTAATGCTGTGTTCTGAACCCTCATAAGATTCATGGTATAGACAGAGGAAGATCTTTAAATGAAGAAGGGATTTTCTCACTACAATTCTTACCATATTGAACCTGATCAAAGCTCTGAAGTCCTTTTAAGATTTTTTTTTTCTAATAAAAATTTCTGGGCTCAAATCAGACCCATTGAGTCAAATTTTACCGAATGTTCTGAAATCCACAAGAATTTGAGGAAAAACTGCCGAAGTTTTAATTTTAGATGTTTCAAATGAACTGAATTTACTACCCTCTCTCAGTATTGTAGATTATGGCTCGAATAGCCAAAATTCAATAAAATCATTTGTTCCCTCCATAAAAACAAATTCAAAAGAAAATTACATTCCCCCTGAACCGCGCCCCCCAATAGACTGTACCCTCCTCATAGCATCAACTGGCAGAAGTAGTCAAGGACATATTTGACCTTGGACCTTTGGAAGCTATTCCTCTGATCATCACTGGTGGCCAACAGGCCTCTGCTGAGAGTAGATACAGTTTTCCAGGAATCATCAAGAAAAAGGTGTCAGTCTCATTTCATTTCCATATTGGGGATGAATGCACAGGGTCAAATTATTAGATTTTTTAATTAGAGAAAGGAGAGAATCGATTTCTGAGATAAGAAAATTGAGAAAAGAGGTTAGCACACCTATAACTTGATACTGCAGCCCCTGTAATTATCGTTTGTAAGCACTGAGCGAAAAGTTGAGTTCCAACATTAGTCTCTTTTATTTTACCTGGTTTTATTTTTGTTCATACATTTCATCTATACCTGAGAGTCTCCACTCCTACCCCCATTTATGTGTGAATATAATAGAATATGTTTTTGTTTGTTTGTCTTTTCTATTTGGTATCTCTTGTCCTAGAAGAGTATCTGGCACCCAGTAAGTATAAGGTCAATATTTGTTGATTGAGTGGACGTTTAAAATTACAATTATTTGTTAAATGTTTATAAGAGGAAATAATCATATTACTTTAGCCATAGGGTTGTATAAAAATGAAAGCATGGTGCCTGAGAGTACGTGTTCAGTAAATAGCAGATAGTTTCTTAAGATGATAATGATGATAATGGTGTTCTGATGTGGCTGGCATAGATTATTATTATGGAGTAGGGTTTGGGTTTCCAAGTAGGATTTCACTATCAGTTTGAAAATGATTAATGTTCTAGAGGAATGTGCCCAAATGTAGGCATCAGTTTGGTTACTTTTTACACAAATAACTTTATTCAAAGATCTGCCCCAATCATGCTAGGCCATGTCTGGAATAGACCACCAGAAACAAGTGGATTATTTGCAACAGCAAAAATGCAGGTGCCAACAAGAGAACTTAGCATTTTGCCGGAGGTGCTTTTCTCTTGCATCCTTTTTTTTTTTTTTCTGGTGTGTTAAGAAAAACTCAGTTTTCATTTCTGTCTTTGACCTGAATTTTTAGAAATTAAAATATTTTGGGTAGCATACAGGGCTTTTCGCCATTCTCCATAAATTCAGTTAAAAAAAAAAAAAAACAGGGCTTCCCTGCTGGTGCAGTGGTTGAGAGTCCGCCTGACGATGCAGGGGACACGGGTTCGTGCCCAGTCTGGGAAGATCCCACATGCCGCAGAGCAACTAGGCCCGTGAGCCATGGCCGCTGAGCCTGCGTGTCCGGAGCCTGTGCTCCGCAACGGGAGAGGCCACAACAGTGAGAGGCCTGCGTACGGCAAAAACAAACAAACAAACAAACAAAAACCTCCAGCAGCTTTTTCTTTTTCACCATTATTTGCAATTATTTTGCTAACAACATTGAATACTCCACTATTGGTCAATGTTCTCTCTCTCATGTTTTTTTTTTTTTAAACATCTTTATTGGAGTATAATTGCTTTACAATGGTGTGTTAGTTTCTGCTTTACAACAAAATGAATCAGTTATATATATACATATGTTCCCATATCTCTTCCCACTTGCGTCTCCCTCCCTCCCACCCTCCCTATCCCACCCATCCAGGCGGTCACAAAGCACTGAGCTGATATCCCTGTGCTATGCGGCTTCTTCCCACTAGCTATCTACCTTACGTTTGGTAGTGTACATATGTCCATGCCTCTCTCTTGCTTTGTCACAGCTTACCCTTCCGCCTCCCCATATCCTCAAGTCCATTGTCTAGTAAGTGTGTGTCTTTATTCCTGTCTTACCCCTAGGTTCTTCATGACATTTTTTTTTCTTAAATTCCATATATATGTGTTAGCATACGGTATTTGTCTCTCTTTTTCTGACTTACTTCACTCTGTATGACAGACTCTAGGTCCATCCACCTCATTACAAATAGCTCAATTTCGTTCCTTTTTATGGCTGAGTAATATTCCATTGTACATATGTGCCACATCTTCTTTATCCATTCATCTGATGATGGACACTTAGGTTGTTTCCATCTCCGGGCTATTGTAAATAGAGCTGCAATGAACATTTTGGTACATGACTCTTTTTGAATATTGGTTTTCTCAGGGTATATGCCCAGTAGTGGGATTGCTGGGTCATATGGTAGTTCTATATGTAGTTTTTTAAGGAACCTCCATACTGTTCTCCACAGTGGCTGTATCAATTTACATTCCCACCAACAGTGTAAGAGGGTTCCCTTTTCTCCACACCCTCTCCAGCATTTATTGTTTCTAGATTTTTTGATGATGGCCATTCTGACTGGTGTGAGATGATATCTCATTGTAGTTTTAATGTGCATTTCTCTAATGATTAGTGATGTTGAGCATTCTTTCATGTGTTTGTTGGCAGTCTGTATATCTTCTTTGGAGAAATGTCTATTTAGGTCTTCTGCCCATTTTTGGATTGGGTTGTTTTTTTTGTTATTGAGCTGTATGAGCTGCTTATAAATTTTAGAGACTAATCCTTTGTCAGTTGCTTCATTTGCAAATATTTTCTCCCATTCTGAGGGCTGTCTTTTGGTCTTGTTTATGGTTTCCTTTGCTGTGCAAAAGCTTTGAAGTTTCATTACGTCCCATTTGTTTATTTTTGTTTTTATTTCCATTTCTCTAGGAGGTGAGTCAAAAAGGACCTTGCTGTGATTTATGTCATAGAGTGTCCTGCCTATATTTTCCTCTAAGAGTTTGATAGTTTCTGGCCTTATATTTAGGTCTTCAATCCATTTTGAGCTTATTTTTGTGTATGGTGTTAGGGAGTGATCTAATCTCTTACTTTTACATGTAGCTGTACAGTTTTCCCAGCACCACTTATTGAAGAGGCTGTCGTTTCTCCACTGTACATTCCTGCCTCCTTTATCAAAGATAAGTTGACCGGGCTTCCCTGGTGGCGCAGTGGTTGGGAGTCCGCCTGCCGATGCAGGGGACACGGGTTCGTGCCCCGGTCGGGGAAGATCCAACATGCCGCGGAGTGGCTGTGCCGCTGAGCCTGCGCATCCGGAGCCTGTGCTCTGCAACAGGAGAGGCTGCAAGAGTGAGAGGCCCGTGTATCGCAAAAAAAAAAAAAAAAAAAAAAAGAGAAGTTGACCATATGTGCGTGGGTTTATCTCTGGGCTTTCTATCCTGTTCCATTGATCTATATTTCGGGTTTTGTGCCAGTACCATACTGTCTTGATTACTGTAGCTTTGTAGTATATAGTCTAAAGTCAGGAAGCCTGATTCCTCCAGCTCCGTTTTTCGTTCTCAAGATTGCTTTGGCTATTCGGGGTCTTTTGAGTTTCCATACAAATTGTGAAAATTTTTGTTCTAGTTCTGTGAAAAATGCCAGTGGTAATTTGATTGGGATTGCATTGAATCTGTAGATTGCTTTGGGTAATGGAGTCATTTTCACAAGTTGATTCTTCCAATCCAAGAATGTGGTATATCTCTCCATCTATTTGTATCATCTTTAATTTCTTTCATCAGTGTCTTATACTTTTCTGCATACAGGTCTTTTGTCTCCTTAGGTAGGTTTATTCCTAGATATTTTATTCTTTTTCTTGCAGTGGTAAATGGGAGTGTTTTCTTGATTTCACTTTCAGATTTTTCATCATTAGTATATAGGAATGCCAGAGATTTCTGTGCATTAATTTTGTATCCTGCCACTTTACCAAATTCATTGATTAGCTCTAGTAGTTTTCTGGTAGCATCTTTAGGGTTCTCTATGTATAGGATCATGTCATCTGCAAACAGTGACAGCTTTACTTCTTCTTTTCCGATTTGGATTCCTTTTATTTCCTTTTCTTCTCTGATTGCTGTGGCTAAAACTTCCAAAACTATGTTGAATAAGAGTGGTGAGAGTGGGCAACCTTGTCTCGTTCCTGATCTTAGTGGAAATGCTTTCGGTTTTTCACCATTGAGGACAATGTTGGCTGTGGGTTTCTCATATATGGCCTTTATTATGTTGAGGAAAGTTCCCTCTATGCCTACTTTCTGCAGGGTTTTTATCATAAATGGGTGTTGAATTTTGTCAAAAGCTTTCTCTGCATCTATTGAGATGATCATATGGTTTTTCTCCTTCAATTTGTTAATATGGTATATCACGTTGATTGATTTGCGTATATTGAAGAATCCTTGCATTCCTGGAATAAACCCCACTTGATCATGGTGTATGATCCTTTTAATGTGCTGTTGGATTCTGTTTGCTAGTATTTTGTTGAGGATTTTTGCATCTATGTTCATCAGTGATATTGGCCTGTAGTTTTCTTTCTTTGTGACATCCTTGTCTGGTTTTGGTATCAGGGTGATGCTGGCCTCGTAGAATGAGTTGGGGAGTGTTCCTCCGTCTGCTATATTTTGGAAGAGTTTAAGAAGGATAGGTGTTAGGTCTTCTCTAAATGTTTGATAGAATTCGCCTGTGAAGCCTTCTGGTCCTGGGCTTTTGTTTGTTGGAAGATTTTTTTTTTTTTTTTTTAACATCTTTATTGGAGTATAATTGCTTTACAATGGTATGTTAGTTTCAGCTTCACAACAAAATGAATCAGTTATATATATACATATGTTCCCATATCTCTTCCCGCTTGCGTCTCCCTCCCTCCCACCCTCCCTATCCCACCCCTCCAGGCAGTCACAAAGCACCGAGCTGATCTCCCTGTGCTATGCGGCTGATTCCCACTAGCTATCTACCTTACGTTTGGTAGTGTATATATGTCCATGCCTCTTTATCGCTTTGTCACCGTTTACCCTTCCCCCTCCCCATAGCCTCAAGTCCATTCTCTAGTAAGTCTGTGTCTTTATTCCTGTTTCACCCCTAGGTTTTTCATGACATTTTTTTTTCTTAGATTCCATATATATGTGTTAGCATACGGTATTTGTCTCTCTCTTTCTGACTTACTTCACTCTGTATGACAGACTCTAGGTCTATCCACCTCATTACAAATAGCTCAATTTCGTCTCTTTTTATGGCTGAGTAATATTCCATTGTATATATGTGCCACATCTTCTTTATCCATTCATCCGATGATGGACACTTAGGTTGTTTCCATCTCTGGGCTATTGTAAATAGAGCTGTAATGAACATTTTGGTACATGACTCTTTTTGAATTATGGTTTTCTCAGGGTATATGCCCAGTAGTGGGATTGCTGGGTCATATGGTAGTTCTATTTGTAGCTTTTTAAGGAACCTCCATACTGTTCTCCACAGTGGCTGTATCAATTTACATTCCCACCAACAGTGTAAGAGGGTTCCCTTTTCTCCACACCCTCTCCAGCATTTATTGTTTCTAGATTTTTTGATGATGGCCATTCTGACTGGTGTGAGATGATATCTCATTGTAGTTTTGATTTGCATTTCTCTCATGATTAGTGATGTTGAGCATTCTTTCATGTGTTTGTTGGCACTCTGTATATCTTCTTTGGAGAAATGTCTATGTAGATCTTCTGCCCATTTTTGGATTGGGTTGTTTGTTTTTTTGTTATTAAGCTGCATGAGCTGCTTATAAATTTTGGAGATCAATCCTTTGTCAGTTGCTTCATTTGCAAATATTTTCTCCCATTCTGAGGGTTGTCTTTTGGTCTTCTTTATGGTTTCCTTTGCTGTGCAAAAGCTTTTAAGTTTCATTAGGTCCCATTTGTTTACTCTTGTTTTTATTTCCATTTCTCTAGGAGGTGGGTCAAAAAGGACCTTGCTGTGATTTATGTCATAGAGTGTTCTGCCTATGTTTTCCTCTAAGAGTTTGATAGTTTCTGGCCTTACATTTAGGTCTTTAATCCATTTTGAGCTTATTTTTGTGTATGGTGTTAGGGAGTGATCTAATTTCATACTTTTACATGTAGCTGTCCAGTTTTCCCAGCACCACTTACTGAATAGGCTGTCCTTTCTCCACTGTACATTTCTGCCTCCTTTGTCAAAGATAAGGTGACCATATGTGCGTGGGTTTATCTCTGGGCTTTCTATCCTGTTCCATTGATCTATCTTTCTGTTTTTGTGCCAGTACCATACCGTCTTGATAACTGTAGCTTTGTAGTATAGTCTGAAGTCTGGGAGCCTGATTCCTCCAGTTCCTTCTTTCGTTCTCAAGATTGCTTTGGCTATTCGGGGTCTTTTGTGTTTCCATACAAATTGTGAAATTTTTTGTTCTAGTTCTGTGAAAAATGCCAGTGGTAGTTTGATAGGGATTGCATTGAATCTATAGATTGCTTTCGGTAGTAGAGTCATTTTCACAATGTTGATTCTTCCAATCCAAGAACATGGTATATCTCTCCATCTATTTGTATCATCTTTAATTTCTTTCATCAGTGTCTTATAATTTTCTGCATACAGATCTTTTGTCTCCTTAGGTAGGTTTATTCCTAGATATTTTATTCTTTTTGTTGCAATGGTAAATGGAAGTGTTTTCTTGATTTCACTTTCAGATTTTTCATCATTAGTATATAGGAATGCCAGAGATTTCTGTGCATTAATTTTGTATCCTGCCACTTTACCAAATTCATTGATTAGCTCTAGTAGTTTTCTGGTAGCATCTTTAGGGTTCTCTATGTATAGGATCATGTCATCTGCAAACAGTGACAGCTTTACTTCTTCTTTTCCGATTTGGATTCCTTTTATTTCCTTTTCTTCTCTGATTGCTGTGGCTAAAACTTCCAAAACTATGTTGAATAAGAGTGGTGAGAGTGGGCAACCTTGTCTTGTTCCTGATCTTAGTGGAAATGCTTTCAGTTTTTCACCATTGAGGATGATGTTTGCTGTGGGCTTGTCATATATGGCCTTTATTATGTTGAGGAAAGTTCCCTCTATGCCTACTTTCTGCAGGGTTTTTATCATAAATGGGTGTTGAATTTTGTCAAAAGCTTTCTCTGCATCTATTGAGATGATCATATGGTTTTTCTCCTTCAGTTTATTAATATGGTTTATCACATTGATAGATTTGCGTATATTGAAGAATCCTTGCATTCCTGGAATAAACCCCATTTGATCATGGTGTATGATCCTTTTAATGTGATGTTGGATTCTGTTTGCTAGTATTTTGTTGAGGATTTTTGCATCTATGTTCATCAGTGATATTGGCCTGTAGTTTTCTTTCTTTGTGACATCCTTGTCTGGTTTTGGTATCAAGGTGATGGTGGCCTCGTAGAAGGAGTTTGGGAGCGTTCCTCCCTCTGCTATATTTTGGAAGAGTTTGAGAAGGATAGGTGTTAGCTCTTCTCTAAATGTTTTATAGAATTCACCTGTGAAGCCATCTGGTCCTGGGCTTTTGTTTGTTGGAAGATTTTTAATCACAGTTTCAATTTCAGTGCTTGTGATTGGTCTGTTCATATTTTCTATTTCTTCCTGATTCAGTCTTGGCAGGTTGTGCATTTCTAAGAATTTGTCCATTTCTTCCAGATTGTCCATTTTAATGGCATAGAGTTGCTTGTAGTAATCTCTCATGATCTCTTTTATTTCTGCAGTGTCAGTTGTTACCTCTCCTTTTTCATTTCTAATTCTATTGATTTGAGTCTTCTCCCTTTTTTTCTTGATGAGTCTGGCTAGTGGTTTATCTATTTTGTTTATCTTCTCAAAGAACCAGCTTTTAGTTTTATTGATCTTTGCTATTGTTTCCTTCATTTCTTTTTCATTTATTTCTGATCTGATTTTTATGATTTCTTTCCTTCTGCTAGCTTTGGGGTTTTTTTGTTCTTCTTTCTCTAATTGCTTGAGGTGCAAGGTTAGGTTGTTTATTCTAGATGTTTCCTGCTTCTTAAGGTGGGCTTGTATTGCTATAAACTTCCCCCTTAGAACTGCTTTTGCTGCATCCCACAGGTTTTGGGTCGTTGTGTCTCCATTGTCATTTGTCTCTAGGTATTTTTTGATTTCCTCTTTGATTTCTTCAGTGATCACTTCATTATTAAGTAGTGTATTGTTTAGCCTCCATGTGTTTGTATTTTTTACAGATTTTTTCCTGTAATTGATATCTAGTCTCATGGCGTTGTGGTCAGAAAAGATACTTGATACAATTTCAATTTCCTTAAATTTACCAAGACTTGATTTGTGACCCAAGATATGATCTATCCTGGAGAATGTTCCATGAGCACTTGAGAAAAATGTGTATTCTGTTGTTTTTGGATGGAATGTCCTATAAATATCAATTAACTCCATCTCGTTTAATGTATCATTTAAAGCTTGTGTTTCCTTATTTATTTTCATTTTGGATGATCTGTCCATTGGTGAAAGTGGGGTGTTAAAGTCCCCTACTATGAATGTGTTACTGTCGATTTCCCCTTTTATGGTTGTCAGTATTTGCCTTATGTATTGAGGTGCACCTATGTTGGGTGCATAAATATTTACAATTGTTATATCTTCCTCTTGGATCGATCCCTTGATCATTATGTAGTGTCCTTCTTTGTCTCTTCTAATGGTCTTTGTTTTAAAGTCTATTTTGTCTGATATGAGAATTGCTACTCCAGCTTTCTTTTGGTTTCCATTTGCATGAAATACCTTTTTCCATCCCCTTACTTTCAGTCTGTATGTGTCTCTAGGTCTGAAGTGGGTCTCTTGTAGACAGCAAATATATGGGTCTTGTTTTTGTATCCATTCAGCCAATCTGTGTCTTTTGGTGGGAGCATTTAGTCCGTTTACATTTAAGGTAATTATCGATATGTGTGTTCCTATTCCCATTTTCTTAATTGTTTTGGGTTCGTTATTGTAGGTCCTTTCCTTCTTTTGTGTTTCTTGCCTAGAGAAGTTCCTTTAGCAGTTGTTGTAGAGCTGGTTTGGTGGTGCTGAACTCTCTCAGCTTTTGCTTGTCTGTAAAGGTTTTAATTTCTCCATCAAATCTGAATGAGATCCTTGCTGGGTAGAGTAGTCTTGGCTGCAGGTTTTTCTCCTTCAACACTTTCAATATGTCCTGCCACTCCCTTCTGGCTTGCAGAGTTTCTGCTGAAAGATCAGCTGTTAACCTTATGGGGATTCCCTTGTGTGTTATTTGTTGTTTTTCCCTTGCTGCTTTTAATATGTTTTCTTTGTATTTAATTTTTGACAGTTTGATTAATATGTGTCTTGGCGTATTTCTCCTTGGATTTATCCTGTATGGGACTCTCTGTGCTTCCTGGACTTGATTAACTATTTCCTTTCCCATATTAGGGAAGTTTTCAACTATAATCTCTTCAAATATTTTCTCAGTCCCTTTCTTTTTCTCTTCTTCTTCTGGAACCCCTATAATTCGAATGTTGGTGCGTTTAATGATGTCCCAGAGGTCTCTGAGACTGTCCTCAGTTCTTTTCATTCTTTTTTCTTTATTCTGCTCTGCAGTAGTTATTTCCACTATTTTATCTTCCAGGTCACTTGTCCGTTCTTCTGCCTCAGTTATTCTGCTATTGATCCCATCTAGAGTACTTTTAATTTCATTTATTGTGTTGTTCATCGTTGCTTGTTTCATCTTTAGTTCTTCTAGGTCCTTGTTAACTGATTCTTGCAATTTGTCCATTCTATCGTCCATTCTATCTCCAAGATTTTGAATCAACCTTACTATCATTATTCTGAATTCTTTTTCAGGTAGACTGCCTATTTCCTCTTCATTTGTTAGGTCTGGTGGGTTTTTATCTTGCTCCTTCATCTGCTGTGTGTTTTTCTGTCTTTTCATTTTGCTTATCTTACTGTGTTTGGTGTCTCCTTTTTTTTTTTGGCAGGCTGAAGGTTTGTAGTTCCTGTTGTTTTTTGTGTCTGTCCCCAGTGGCTAAGGTTGGTTCAGTGGGTTGTGTAGGCTTCCTGGTGGAGGGTACTAGTGCCTGTGTTCTGGTGTATGAGGCTGGATCTTGTCTTTCTGGTGGGCAGGTCCACGTCTGGTGGTGTGTTTTGGGGTGTCTGTAGACTTATGATTTTGGGCAGCCTCTCTGCTAATGGGTGGGGTTGTGTTCCTGTCTTGCTAGTTGTTTGGCATAGGATGTCCAGCACTGTAGCTTGCTGGTCGTTGAGTGAAGCTGGGTGCTGGCGTTGAGATGGAGATCTCTCGGAGATTTTTGCTGTTTGATATTATGTGCAGCTGGGAGGCCTCTTGTGGACCAGTGTCCTGAAGTTGGCTCTCCCACCTCAGAGGCACAGCACTGAGTCCTGGCTGCAGCACCAAGAGCCTTTCACCCACAGGGCTCCTTAATTTGGGATGATTCGTTGTCTATTCAGGTATTCCACAGATGCAGGGTATATCAAGTTGATTGTAGAGCTTTAATCCGATGCTTCTGAGGCTGCTGGGAGAGATTTCCCTTTCTCTTCTTTGTTCTCACAGTTCCCAGGGGCTCAGCTTTGGATTTGGCCCCGCCTGTGCGTGTAGGTCGCCGGAGGGCGTCTGTTCTTTGCTCAGACAGGACGGGGTTAAAGGAGCCGCTGATTCAGAGGCTCTGGCTCACCCAGGCCGGGGGGTAGGGAGGGTCACGGAGTGCGGGGCGGGCCTGCAGCGGCAGAGGCCGGCGTGACGCTGCAGCCTGAGGCGCGCCGTGCGCTCTCCCGGGGGAGCTGTCCCTGGATCCCGGGACCCTGGCAGTGGCGGGCTGCACAGGCTCCCCGGCAGGGCGTGTGGCTAGTGACCTGTGTTCGCACACAGGCCTCCTGGCGGCCGCAGCAGCGGCCTTAGCGTCCCATGTCCGTCTCTGGGCTCCGCACTCTTAGCCGCGGCTCGTGCCCGTCCCTGGAGCTCTCTCAAGCAGCGTTCTTAATCCCCTCTCCTCGTGCACCAGGAAACAAAGAGGGACGTAAAAGTCTCTTGCCTCTTCGGCAGGTCGAGACCCCTCCCCGGACTCTCTCCCGGCCAGCTGCGGCGCACCAACGCCCTGCAGGCTGTGTTCACGCCGCCAACCCCAGTCCTCTCCAGGCGCTCCGACAAAAGCCGGAGCCTCAGCTCCCAGTCCCGCCCGCCCCGGCGGGCGAGCAGACAAGCCTCTCGGCTGGTGAGTGCCGGTCGGCCCGATCCTCTGCGCTGGAATCTGTCCGCTTTGCCCTCCGCACCCCTGTTGCTGTGCTCTCCTCCGCGGCTCCCAAGCTCCCCCACTCCGCCTCCCGAAGTCTCCACCCGCGAAGGGGCTCCCTAGTGTGTGGACACTTTTCCTCCTTCACAGCTCTCTTCCGCTGGTGCAGGACCCGTCCCTATCCTTTTGTCTCTGTTTAGTTTTTTCTTTTGCCCTAACCAGGTACGTGGGGGGTTCCTTGCCTTTTGGGAGGTCTGAGGTCTTCTGCCAGCGTTCAGTAGGTGCTCCGTAGGAGTTGTTCCACGCGTAGATGTATTTCTGGTGTATCTGTGGAGAGGAAGGTGATCTCCGCGTCTTACTCTTCCGCCATCTTCCCGGAAGTCCACCTGTTGGAAGATTTTTAATCAATTTCAGTGCTTGTGATTGGTCTGTTCATATTTTCTATTTCTTCCTGATTCAGTCTTGGCAGGTTGTGCATTTCTAAGAATTTGTCCATTTCTTCCAGGTTGTCCATTTTATTGGCATAGAGTTGCTTGTAGTAATCTCTCATGATCTTTTGTATTTCTGCAGTGTCAGTTGTTACCTCTCCTTTTTCATTTCTAATTCTATTGATTTCAGTCTTCTCCCTTTTTTTCTTGATGAGTCTGGCTAATGGTTTATCAATTTTGTTTATCTTCTCAAAGAACCAGCTTTTAGTTTTATTGATCTTTGCTATCTTTTCCTTCATTTCTTTTTCATTTATTTCTGATCTGACTTTTATGATTTCTTTCCTTCTGCTAACTTTGGGGCTTTTTTGTTCTTTCTCTAATTGCTTTAGGTGCAAGGTTAGGTTGTTTATTCTAGATGTTTCCTGCTTCTTAAGGTGGGCTTGTATTGCTATAAACTTCCCCCTTAGAACTGCTTTTGCTGCATCCCATAGGTTTTGGGTCATTGTGGCTCCATTGTCATTTGTTTCTAGGTATTTTTTGATTTCCTCTTTGATTTCTCAGTGATCACTTCATTATTAAGTAGTGTATTGTTTAGCCTCCATGTGTTTGTATTTTTTACAGATCTTTTCCTGTAATTGATATCTAGTCTCATGGCGTTGTGGTCAGAAAAGATACTTGATACAATTTCAATTTTCTTAAATTTACCAAGGCTTGATTTGTGACCCAAGATATGATCTATCCTGGAGAATGTTCCGTGAGCACTTGAGAAAAATGTGTATTCTGTTGTTTTTGGATGGAGTGTCCTATAAATATCAATTAAGTCCATCTTGTTTAATGTATCATTTAAAGCTTGTGTTTCCTTATTTATTTTCATTTTGGATGATCTGTCCATGGGTGAAAGTGGGGTGTTTAAGTCCCCTACTATGAATGTGTTACTGTCGATTTCCCCTTTTATGGCTGTTAGTATTTGCCTTATGTATTGAGGTGCTCCTATGTTGGGTGCATAAATATTTACAATTGTTATATCTTCTTCTTGGATCGATCCCTTGATCATTATGTAGTGTCCTTCTTTGTCTCTTTTAATAGTCCTTATTTTAAAGTCTATTTTGTCTGATATGAGAATTGCTACTCCAGCTTGCTTTTGGTTTCCATTTGCATGGAATATCTTTTTCCATCCCCTTACTTTTAGTCTGTATGTGTCTCTAGGTCTGAAGTGGGTCTCTTGTAGACAGCATATATAAGGGTCTTGTTTTTGTATCCATTCAGCTAATCTGTGTCTTTTGGTGGGAGCATTTAGTCCATTTACATTTAAGGTAATTATTGATATGTATGTTCCTATTCCCATTTTCTAAATTGTTTTGGGTTCGTTATCATAGGTCTTTTCCTTCTCTTGCGTCTTGCCTAGAGAAGATCCTGTAGCATTTGTTGTAAAGCTGGTTTGGTGGTGCTGAACTCTCTCAGCTTTTGCTTGTCTGTAAAGGTTTTAATTTCTCCATCAAATCTGAATGAGATCCTTGCTGGGTAGAGTAGTCTTGGCTGCAGGTTTTTCTCCTTCATCACTTTCAGTATGTCCTGCCACTCCCTTCTGGCTTGTAGGGTTTCTGCTGAGAGATCAGCTGTTAACGTTATGGGGATTCCCTTATGTGTTATTTATTGTTTTTCCCTTGCTGCTTTTAATATGTTTTCTTTGTATTTAATTTTTGACAGTTTGATTAATATGTGTCTTGGTGTATTTCTCCTTGTATTTATCCTGTATGGGACTCTCTGTGCTTCCTGGACTTGATTAACTATTTCCTTTCCCATATTAGGGAAGTGTTAAACTATAATCTCTTCAAATATTTTCTCAGTCCCTTTCTACTTCTCTTCTTCTTCTGAAACCCCTATATAATTCGAATGTTGGTGCGTTTAATGTTGTCCCAGAGGTCTCTGAGACTGTCCTCAGTTGTTTTCATTCTTTTTTCTTTATTCTGCTCTGCAGTAGTTATTTCCACTATCTTATCTTCCAGGTCACTTGTCCGTTCTTCTGCCTCAGTTATTCTGCTATTGATCCCATCTAGAGTACTTTTAATTTCATTTATTGTGTTGTTCATCATTGCTTGTTTCTTTTTTATTTCTTCTAGGTCCTTGTTGACTGTTTCTTGCATTTTGTCCATTCTGTTTCCAAGATTTCGGATCATCCTTACTATCATTATTCTGAATTCTTTTTCAGGTAGACTGGCTATTTCCTCTTCATTTGTTAGGTCTGGTGCATTTTTAATCTTGCTCCTGTATCTGCTGTGTGTTTTTCTGTCTTCTCATTTTGCTTATCTTACTGTGTTTGGGTTCTCCTTTTTGCAGACTGCAGGTTCGTAGTTCCCGCTGTTTTTGATGTCTGTCTCCAGTGGCTAAGGTTGGTTCAGTGGGTTGTGTAGGTTTCCTGGTGGAGGGGACTAGTGCCTGTGTTGTGGTGGATGAGGCTGGATCTTGTCTCTCTAGTGGGCAGGTTCACGTCTGGTGGTGTGTTTTGGGGTGTCTGTGGCCTTATTATGATTTTAGGCAGCCTCTCTGCTAATGGTTGGGGTTGTGTTCCTGTCTTGCTAGTTGTTTGGCATAGGTTGTCCAGCACTGTGGCTTGCTGGTCGTTGAGTGAAGCTGGGTGCTGGTGTTAAGATGAAGGTCTCTGGGAGATTTTCGCCGTTTGATATTATGTGGAGTTGGGAGGTCTCCTGTTGACCAGTGTCCTGAAGTTGGCTCTCCTACCTCAGAAGCAGAGCCCTGACTCCTGGCTGGAGCACCAAGAGCCTTTCATCCACACGGCTCAGAATAAAAGGGAGAAAAAGTAGAGGGAATTAGTAGAAGTATGAGGAAAGAAAGAAGGAAAGGAGGGAAGGAAGGAAGAAAGAAGGCAAGAAGGAAAGAAAGGGAGGGAGGAAGGAAGGAGGGAAAGAAGATACAGTAAAAATAAAAGAAAGTATAATAAAGTTATGGAATTAAAAAATTCTTATTTAGAAAAAAAGAGGACGGATAGAATCTTAGGACAAATGTTGGAAGCAAAGCTATACAGACAAAATCTTACACAGAAGCATACACATACACCCTCACTAAAAGAGGTAAAGGGGGAAAAATCATAAATCTTGCTGTCAGAGACCACCTCCTCAATTTGGGATGATTCGTTGTCTAAAGGAGGGAAGGAAGGAAGAAAAGAAAGAACGAACGAAGGTAAAGTATAATAACGTTATTAAAATTAAAATTGATTATTAAGAAAAAAATTTAAAAAAAAAACCATGGACGGATAGAACCCTAGGACAAATGGTGGAAGCAAGACTATACAGACAAGATCTCACACAGAAGCATACACATACACATTCACAAAAAGAGGAATAGGGAAAAAAAATCCTAGATCTTGCTCCTAAAGTCCACTTCCTTAATTTGGGATGATTGGTTGTCTATTCAGGTATTCCACAGATGCAGGGTATATCAAGTTGATTGTGGAGCTTTAATCTGCTGCTTCTGAGGCTGCTGGGAGAGATTTCCCTTTCTCTTTGTTCTCACAGCTCACAGGGGCTCAGCTTTGGATTTGGCCCTGCCTCTGCGTGTAGGTCGCTGGAGGGCGTCTGTTCTTTGCTCAGACAGGACGGGGTTAAAGGAGCCGCTGATTGGGGGGCTCTGGCGCACTCAGGCCGGCGGGGAGGGAGGGGCACGGAGTGCGAGGCGGGCCTGCGGCGGCAAAGTCCGCCGTGACTTTGCACCAGCCTGAGGCCCGCCGTGCGTTCTCCCGGGGAAGTTGTCCCTGGATCTCGGGAACCTGGCAGTGGCGGGCTGCACAGGCTCCACGGAAGAGGGGTGTGGAGAGTGACCTGTGCTCGCACACAGGCCCCTTGGTGGCGGCAGCAGCAGCCTTAGCGTCTCCCGCCCGTCTCTGGGGTCCGCGCTTTTAGCCGCGGCTCGCGCCCGTCTCTGGTGTTCCTTTAAGCAGCGTTCTTAAACCCCTCTCCTCACGCACCAGGAAACAAAGAGGGAAGAAAAAGTCTCTTGCCTCTTCGGCAGATGCTGACTTTTCCCCCGGACTCCCTCCCGGCTAGCCGTGGTGCACTAACCCGTTCAGGCTATGTTCAAGCCGCCAACCCCAGTCCTCTCCCTGCGCTCCATCCGAAACCGAAACCCGAGCCTCAGCTCGCAGCCCCGCCCGCCCCGGCGGGTGAGCAGACAAGCCTCTAGGGCTGGTGAGTGCTGGTCGGCACCGATCCTCTGTGCGGGAATCTCCCCGCTTTCCCTTCCGCACCAGTTGCTGTGCTCTCCTCCACGGCTCCGAAGCTTTCCCCCTCCGCCTCCCGCAGTCTCCGCCCGCGAAGGGGCTTCCTAGTGTGTGGAAACTTTTCCTCCTTAACAGCTCCCTCCCACTGGTGCAGGTGCCGTCCCTATTCTTTTGTCTGTTTTTTCTTTTTTTTTTTTTTTTCTTTTGCCCTACCCAGGTACGTGGGGAGTTTCTTGCCTTTTGGGAGGTCTGAGGTCTTCTGCCAGCCTTCAGTAGGTGTTCTGTAGGAGTTGTTCCACGTGTAGATGTATTTCTGGTGTATCTGTGGGGAGGAAGGTGATCTCCGCGTCTTACTCTTCCGCCATCTTCAAGGTCCCCCCCGAAATCTGCCTCTCTCATAATGTTTTGAAGTACGCTTGACACTTGGTGTCCTTGTCAGCATCTGTGTTGCTCTACGTTGCAAATTTGCATGATAGATGAACTGGGTCCATGAAGAGTTTATTAACCTTCCTTTAACAGAGTAGGTAGTTTTAAAGTTTTTTGCAGCTAGCACCTAACTTTTATCTAAAACAAAAGAGAGAGAGAGAGAGATTGGTTTACAGACATTCTGAGCTGCACAATACCATTATATATATAGGTGCTCTGCATTGCCTTTCTAAATACAATTATAAAAACACCTAGTGCTACCTATTACTTATAGATTTACATATTTCACCCAATATATCTTTTTAAATTTTATTAAAAGAATACATAATATTCTGTGTCTAGTTGCCTTTCTAATATGCATTGATACACAGATGATTTTGTGGATACAAATGCAGTTGGAGGAAGTAGTGACATATGGATACATCTCCGTCTACATTCACATATATTCAACCCTTTTAATATTAACATCTGGGAATAAATCAGCATCATCCATTTTATTATCATGTACTTGACACTGAGGTGGTGGCTTGCACTGCATTTCTACCACCTCTGCTAATCATTTATCTTGAGTTATGTATTTGTTTTGTTTTTGTCACTCATTATGGTATATACATCTTGGTTCACTGTCACAATAAATGCATAATTTTTGAGGCCAAAGCATAGACTGAGGAAAGGAATCTCAAGAGATTGGTCTGGCTTTGTAGTCAGAGCATTAACTAAGGATAACACAATCTTAATTACCATACGTGAATTCTGCTGGGCAATAACTCATGGAGGATTAGGGTCATTTTATAGTAATATTTTGTCCATTGTTCCATAAGTGTGGGGTGATTTACAATTTACATTTCTTGGGAAAACAATGAACATATTATCCCACAATGGGATAGGGATAATTATGTATTTTTCTTATGTCTATGGTGGTAGCTTATACCCAACTAATTCCCCCAGTGAGAATAACTATAAAATTAGAGAAAAAAATGGTATTTGAAGGCAGCCAGTACTTAAGAAGCCGAGATACCAGAAAGAAAGGAAACAAACTGAAGTGACTCCTAAATTTAGCACTGCTTATTTCCTTCAGGACTTTAAGTGATTCAACTCAGAGGGCATAGAAACCAAGCAGAAATCAGTGACCTGGAGTTTGAGTGTCTCGTGAGACTGTGGAGAGAAAAGCTGTAGGTCAGGGCTACAGAGGTATCCAGAAATGGAGAGGCCAAGTCTACAGTGAAGAGGTAATTGAAAAGAAGACGTCAGAGCATCATGGATGGATTTTTCCCATGATGCATTTACCAATTACCAAATTTACCAATTTACCAAACAATTATGCATTATATATATCCTTTCATTGTACATAAAATGTCTGAAGCATTACTCTAAGGCTTATTCTAATAAGTCAGTGACATATATACAAATATATTTAAGGTTACCACTAAAATAATAATAGAAGACTATGTAACTAATAGGCTAATCCCGCTTTTCTATCTTTTTTTGGATTCATAAGTTTTAATTTTTTAATTTCCCCCATTAGCCTATTAGTTGGGGGATATAAAAGAATTGAAAATTATGAATCCCCAAACAAATAGAAAAGAGGAAAAATGAGAAAGAACTGATAAAGAAAATTTTAAAGTACAAGAAGAAATTAAAACCCAGATAAATAAACAATCACATTAATTGTAAATAAGCTACATACTTCAAATAAAAGACATTATTTGTCAGACTAGGAAAAAAGCAATCAATTTTCAAATCATGTTTTTTATCAGAAATAAACCTCAAATATAAGAACACTTAAAGACTGAACCGATTGAAAGAAGATCTAGGCAAATTAAAACCAAAATGGTTCAGCTATAGACTAAGAAGAAATATTACCAAAAATAGAGAAATTTTTCATAATGATAAATGATTAAATTCAGCAGGAAGATATAAAAATTCTAAATTTGTATGTACCTAATAAGATGTTTGTCAAGTACATAAAGCAAAAAATTGACAGAAGCAAAGGGATAAATAGACAAGTCAACACTTGTAGATGAAAATTTTAACCTACTAATCAAATAAGTAGACAAAAAATTAGTAAGGGTAGAAAGTGTTTGAATAGCATGATTAGTCAACTTGCCTAATTGTAATGTATAAAACACTGCACTCAAAAATTACAAAAATATTATTATTGTCAAACACACTTGAAACATTTACCCAACATGGCCAAATTGGGCCATAAATCAAGTCTCAACACTCAAAGCAGAGTATGCTTTCTTAACACAGTGGAATTAAGCTAGAAATAAATCACCAAAGGCCCTGAAATGATCCCCAAGTATTGGAAATTAAGCCATATGTCTCTAAATGATCCATGGAAAACAATAAAATCACAAAGGGAATTAGCACATTAAAAAAAATGAATGATAACAAAATAATGACATGACAAAACCTGTGGAATACAGCTAACACAGTACCTAAAGAGAAATTAGCCGTAAATGGCTATATTAGAAAAGAAGAAATGCTAAAAATCAATTATCTGAGCATCCACTTCAAAAAGGCTAAAAGTGAACAGAAAATTAAAAACTAGTAGCAAGGTGAAAATAAATATAGGGTAGAATACAGTGAAATTGAACACAAATATACAGTCCTGAAATTCAACAAAGCCAAAACCTCTTTATGTGCAAAGATAAAGTTGATAAAAATCTTGCAAGAAAAAATAGAAAAGGTACAAGTTGCCAGTATTAGAAATGACAGGGAATTCCCAGTAGTCCAGTGGTTAGGACTCCATGCTTTGCGGGGGGCATGGAAAAAAATATTACAAAGGGGACTTCATTACAGATTCTATAGATGTTAAAAAACAGCTGGACATTATTAACATATTTATGGAATAAGGATTAAAATGTATATGAGATAGCCTAATAAGTTGAAAAATGCAGTCATTGCAAACTGGCATAGATAAGAAAAAGAGAAAAATATGTCTATCATTTTCTCTATTGAATAAATTGAATTCACAATTACTAACTCTTAACACATAAATTGTCATGCCCAAATGAACATGACACATACTTTATCAGAGAGAAGTAAAAGAGGGAGCAGTTTCTACCTTATGTCACAAAGCCAGAATAATCTTAATGCTAAAACCCAACAAGAATATTACAAGAAAGGAGAATTAACAGCCTGCTTCTCATAAACAAAATCCTAAGTAATATATTAGCAAATCAAAACTGTTAATATAAAAATATAATATTACACCCAGGGAATACAAGGACAGATGATGACATTTGAAAATCTATTAATGTAAATTAAAATCCTGAGGAAAGAGAAAAAAACGTATGATCATTCTCAGCAGATGCAGAAAATGTTATACCTTCATCTCTTGTTCTTGAAAAAGCTCTTTGCACACTAGAAATAGAAGAGAACTTAATTTGATAAAGGATAGTTACCAAAAAAAATAGCAAATATCAAACCTAATGGTAAAATATTGAAAGGTTTCTCCCTGAGATTGGAAATGAGATAGGTTGTGTATTATTGCTACTTTTATTCAATTACACTGAAGGTTTTAACCAGTACAGTAAGATACAGGTAAGAAATTAAAGTATAAATATCGGAAAGAAGAAATAAAGTTGTCACTACTCATAGACAACATGATTGAGTACATAAAAAGGGAAAAAAAATCTAAGTTAAACTATTATCAATAATGAAGAAAGTTTGCATGATTGTTAGTTATAAAATAATCATATTTTTATTTTCTAACAATACTCAGAAAATAAATATACTACTTATAATAATAAAAAGACTTCAATTAAATAGTAACAAAATCTAATGAATGGGGCTTCCCTGGTGGCGCAGTGGTTGGGAGTCCGCCTGCCAAATGCAGGGGACACGGGTTCGTGCCCCAGTCCAGGAAGATCCCACATGCTGCGAAGCGGCTGGGCCTGTGAGCCATGGCCGCTGAGCCTGCGCGTCCGGAGCCTGTGCTCCGCAACGGGAGAGGCCACAGCAGTGAGAGGCCCACGTACCCCCCCCCCCAAAAAAAGAAATCTAATGAATGACATACAAAACTTCTAAACAGAAAACTATAGAACATTACTGAGAGAAATTAAGGAAGATATAAATAAATGAAGTATATACATAGTTCATGATTTGGAGATTCAAATGTAAAAGATGTCAATCCACTTTAAATTTATCTGTAGAATCTTTGCAATATCAATCAAACTTCCAACAGCTATGTGTGTGTGTGTGTGTGTGTGTGTGTGCGCCCACAATTTGACAAATAATACTAAAACGTGTAAAGAAATTTAAAGGGAAAAATAATGAAAATATTTTAAAAGAAAAATTGTTGATCTTACCATATTCATGATAACAATATATGAAGATCTATCATAAAGAGTTATTAAAAGAGGACTGTATGAGCATAGAGACAGAAAAATAGAACAGAAAATTCCGGGAACAAGCCTGTACAAAAATACTCAACTCAATGACGAAGATAGCATAGGTGGACTTATAATAAAGTTGACAGTGAATTGGATATCCACGAGTGGATGAAACTGAACCTTGGCCTCTAACTCAGAACGTCAATTTTAGTAATCTTCAGGGAGATCAGAGATGTAAATGTGAAAAAAATAATATACCTTCTAAAAATAACAGAATTTTCAAATTCTGGATTATGCAAATAATTAATCAGTTGCAACAAGTGTTAAAGTTAATAAGAGCAAAAACTGATGAATTCAGCTTTAAGTTAAGAATCTGTGTTCATCAAAAGTTACTATTAAGAGTGAAAAATTAAGCCACAGAGTAGGGAAACGTATTGTGACACTCATATCTAGCAAAGGACACGTATCCTTAATATATAATATGCATATCAATTAGAAAAACATAGACAACCAATTAAAACATGGCAAAAACTTGAACAGGTTCTTCACACACACAAAAAAAATCCAAGTGGCCAGTAAGCATAATATGTCCTTAGCATCAAATCATCAAGATATTAAAATAAAATCAAACTGAAACATAACTGTACACCTCTGCAATGACTAAAATGAAAAACAAATAATAAATAACTGGCTTTTCCAAGTGTTCTTGAAGACATGCAGCAACTTGAACTCTTGTACATTGCTGGTCAGAGTGTAAACTGGCACATCCACATTAGAAAACACAGTTGAAAGCATATGCTAAAATTGAAAGGAGCCATATTCTATAATCTTTCGTTCTATTCCTAAGTATGTAACGTAACGGAATTCACGTATTTGTACAGCAACAGAAATACACAAAATATTTATAGCAGCACTTTTCAGAATAGCATGAAACTGAAACAACCCAAATATCCACCAGTAAGAGAAATAAATAAATAAATAGATGGTGCTATATGTATACAATGAAATTCTTTCCCAAACAGTGGAAAAGAATGAATGACAGCTGCCTACAACCACATTAATGAATTTACAAATACTATATTGAGCTAAAGAAGTCAGATACAAAAGTGTGTACTTTATATTATTTCAGTTTTTATACAGTTCTGAAGAAGGCACACTAATACAGTGTTAAGAAACAGAGTAGAGGTTACCTTGAAGGGCATAATGACTGAGAAAGGGGTACATGGGAAGCTTTGGGGATGCTGGTTATATCTTGGCCTGAGTGATAGTTACATGGGTATGTTCATTTTATAACAATACACTGGAATAAAACCATAAGGTGTATACACTTTATTGTTTTCATGGCTTACTTCTACTACAAAAGTTGATCTCACACAAGAAAATGTAAGGAGTGGCCCAAAAAATTAAAAATATGAAAATTATATTTCTAAAAATAAATTCACTAATAAAAATTCCATGTTAATGGAATCATCAAACCTTTCTTTTGAGGTTATTAATTTATTAGGATATTGTATTGTTTGGGAAGTGATCCATCTTAAAAATATATTTTAAGGTTATGTTTTACGAGTGCTATGCTAAAGAGAGCCTGTGGGGAATAATCAGTTTTGTTTGTTTCTGTGGGTTTTTTTTTTCCACTTGTTGATAAAACTGCCCTGGATTAATATTTCAGCTTTACCACTTCTTGGCTTTGAGTAAATATGGGCAAGGTGACAAGACTCCACATGATTTCTAGGCGCACTGGATGTTCTTTACTCCCTACTCTGATATGTAACTCATATAAATTTCAGTCTTACATAGCCTGAAATCATATTCCCATTTAAGAAAATAATGTCTTCACAGTAACCCAACAAACCTCAAAGAAATAGTACATAACAGATCACACAATACATGCTGGGTAGTTTACAATATTAGTTTTCTTCCCTAATAAAGTGTGTCTGTGAATGTGTGTGCGTGTATGTGTATGCATGTATTAGGGGCACAAATGTTATTCTAAGCTGGTGTTGAATGAGCATTTAAACTCAATATTACATAAATCTATATTCCTCTGAAAGTGTGAGTCTCCTTTATTAAGATTCTAATATATAAGGGATTTAAACTGAATTGCATTGTAAGAGTAGTACCAAGAAATTCAGTTCCAATAATTTTGAATCAATCCTATTTGAAATAATTAGGGAAAAAAACACTGAAGATATAGTAATAGAAGCATAATGCAATTTTTGCTGGCAGAGTAGAATTAGAGATTTTGCAAAGACTTAGTTACCAAAGGGAGCATAAGGAATAATAAACTTATTACGGCATTTTGTTTCCTCGCCTCTTACGGTATGGAGAAAGATGAGATGTATAAAAAGGATTTAAACATGCACTTAGGGCTGCGAAAGGAGGGAGTCAGTATTTTCCAGTCACAAATTCAGCAAGAGTAGTACACAGTAGAAAAGAGAGGTGTACATAAAACAAAACAAAAATGAACACGTAAAAACCATGTATGCATACACACAAAACAAAAAATGTAGACAACTAAAGGAAACAAATTGGTAAGCATACATAAAGAGTTAAAAGTATCTTAGCACAGAGTAGTGTATACAGAAGTTGAACTGTAATGTTGTACACATGAAACTTATATGATGTTCTAAGCCAATATTACCTTAATTAAAAAAAATACTTGGAAATCATAAGCCATGAATTACTGGTTTATGTAAATTTAACTCAGAACTCTAGAAGCAGACTAATTGTCAAAGAAAAGGTCTTGGGAAAAAGTTTGGCAAATAATGCATATTTATCAATTTTAAGTTAAAATGTTTAGTATATTAAAATAAAATAAAACTAGTAAGTGCTTAAATTTTTTTAAAAAAGAATTAAAAGTAGGTAATATTGGACTTCCCTGGTGGTGCAGTGGTTAAGAATCCGCCTGCCAATGCAGGGGACACGGGTTCGAGCCCTGGTCCAGGAGGATCCCGAGCCCTGGTCCAGGAGGATCCCACATGCCGCGGAGCAACTAAGCCTGTGCGCCACAACTACTGAGCCTGCGCTCTAGAGCCCACGAGCCACAACACTGAGCCCGCGTGCCATAACTACTGAAGCCTGTGTGCTTAGAGCCCGTGCCCGCAGCAAGAGAAGCCACTGCAATGAGAAGCCCGTGCACTGCAACGAAGAGAAGCCCCTGCTCACCACAACTAGAGAAAGCCCACACACAGTAGCGAAGACCCAACGCAGGCAAAAATAAATAAATGTATTATACAGTAGGTAATATTACATAACATATTAATAAAAAAATGGAAAATGTAATAGCTCCATTCTCATTAGTACTAATTTTTCATTTATAAACTGCCATTAATGTTGCCTTTATTTAGAACATGATTGTTTTAAAGCTTTATATTTAATAAATAGTATCTAAGAGGTTCATAACATCAGTCCTTACTTCAATGGCTCTAAAATATTTTCCCATAGAATTTAACAACCATAAATGTGCCTACCTTATTCTTTAGGACTTCAACTCTTGTGAGCTGGAAAAAGGATACGGAGGGTTCACTGTAGAGAGTAGGAAAAGGTGGAGTGAGGTCTTGCCAAGGATTCCACTACGTCCAGGTTCACTTAAGATGAATGTAATAAAAAAAAGACCTACACATTTTCTCCCTATTTAGAGAGCATTTGAAAATGCTGGAGCCAGACAGCATGCATTTTTGTAGTCAGTAGGGAAAACAGACAGGGGTCAGTGAGGACTTAAACTGAAGTCACCATTTAAGAGTCATTTTCTCCAAAGAGTTTAAGGCATTTTCAAATATGTCTAAGTCCACAACTTGCACAGTGAGAGAAAGCATTTCTCTGCGTTTCTTGAGAGAGCTACTACTTGGTTAATACAAAAACTATGCCTTACAAGCTTTGTTCATTTGATACCAGAGACACCCTCTGATTAAAGTTCTCATTTAATTCTAAACTAATCTAAATATGACTGAGATTTTAAGGAGTAAAATAGAATGACTTCTCTTTACAGCCTGGCTTGCTGGAATTTTCACAATCATATAATGAAAAATTATTAAAATTATGGTGGTCAACTGCTCCCTTGATGTTGAAATTTCTTGGTATGTATTTGAGGGAGATAATAGATTGTGTTTTAACTGGTGCATCAATACAGTTGCCATGTTAGTGAAAGGGTAACACATAAAAATAATACTGTAAAGAGAAAAACCTATCAAAAATATTCCAGAATATTTTTGTAGAGAATATTGAGTAGAGTTCCCTGTGCTGTACAGTAGGTCCTTATTAGTTATCTATTTTATATAGTAGTGTGTATACGTCAATCCCAATCTCCCAATTTATCCCTTTCCCCCCAGTAACCATAAGATTGGTTTCTACATCTGTGAGTCTATTTCTATTTTGTAAACAAGTTCATTTGTACCATTTTTTATTAGATTCCACATATAAGTGATATATATTTGTCCAATAAAAATTTTTAAAAAGTCCCAACAGATTTTCTACCCTGGTGTCCACTGGTTAATTATATTCCACCTTGTTTCTATGCTAATCTATGAATTAATAAACCATAACTAATGATTTAGAAATTATCACACCATTTATGGGCAAAATGTACATCAAAAAGTTTTATCTTTAGTCACCAGAGAGCCTAAATTCACGACTGAAATTATTTTCCAAGACCTTCTTTGAAATTCCCATCAGTTTCATTTTAAATTTCCTAAGTTGCTATCTTTTCTGTCAATCATATACTGTTAGAATCTTCCTGTTTTATAAACTTTCAGCATTCCTCTCATCCCTACTCAATTATAAATTCACTATTTTGCATTCCCCCCGTTGACTGTAATTTACTGCTCATGCCTTCCATCCTTCCACTCGTAGAAGGCTCAAGAATTATTTATTGAACCCACCAGTATATCTAAATTTGTCAAATCAATTTTCTCTCTTATAGCCTGAAAAGGAGAGGCTGTTTATTTCAATCGATGTCTGCAAAAACAGCAGCTCGTGGAAACTAGTTAGAAGCAAATTCCCAAGTAACGCAGACTTGGCAGTATTCCATTACCTTTGATTATAAAAGGGCAAAATTAATGGGCAATTCATGAGGCTACATGACAGAGAGGTGACAGGAAGTCACTACTATTCAAATGGTAGAAGTCAAGGAGTTGTTTATAGTAGGTGCCATTTCAGCCTTTTTTCCATCATTATGTGAAAACAGTCAACTTTTGTGGCCAATTGAAATGGGCTTTTCCTTCCAGACCACTTTGTCACATCTCCTGTGTTTAGAAAATTAATCTTTAACGAATGCTAATCAAGTTTCTAATTATAATATCTTTATATTTAATGTCTGTGTATCAGATGAAAGGCAAACATTTTGGGGCCAGTCACAAAGGACATGAATAATTTCCTTAGAAGCTTATCTAATTAATTTTATTGCTCTATAATATCTTTAAATTTTGAACTCCCATCACTTCATTAATTTAGATAAAAGTGAATCTTCAGCATTTAACTATGACACTTGTGTCAAGCACTATAGGGTGCAGTAATTTCAGTTGTGCGCGTTCATCTAATACAGGTAATGAAAACACATTGGGGGATATTTTGGGGATATATGGCACCAGTTTATCGTTTGATTCTATTTGATTGTTTTTCTCCTTGATTTAGCAGTTTCAAGAAATAAAGTAAATGTCTGGGACATTCATTTGCTTAAGAAAACAAAATTAAAACAAACCATAACTTCTCTTGTCAGTAAGCTTTATGCTAGCTTTTAAAATTGTAAATCTCATCAAAAAATATTTCAGCGACTCGCCAGTGATCATATGATATAGCCCCCATGCTCGTGATCTTCTAACAATATTGAGTGGTAGCTCCCAAACCTACATTACTTCTAACAACAGAAAAAAATTAGACGGTATTATTCTAGGGATCTGGGCCCCTGCATAGTTAACCGCCACCCTGTCCCAGATCTTACAATAAGAGAAAGCATGTATTACTTTAATGTTGAAAGTTATCCCAGAAAGAAGCTCATGGAGATTCTCTAGCCTCTATGCTTGCGTTTTACCACCTACTGGCCATCTAGAGCTAAGAGATAATTGCAGTTTATTAAAACTGTGAGATTAAGAAAAGAGAAGAGAGAAGTTAAGAACATGTGCCTTGGCATAATTATCCTTTTGCCAAAATAGTGAGAGTAAAATCTGTATATGCATGTTTGCCTGTGGCGTGTGTGTGTGTGTGTGTGTGTGTGTGCAAGGCATGAGAAAGAGGGAAGACAAAGAATATCATATTTCGTAAACTTGGCCCAATCAACCATTTTCAGTGACTCTAACTCAGTAAGCTCAGCATTTTCTTCACTTCCCCAGGAACAAAATCATGTTTAAAGAGTACGACAGCTTTTTCTTGTACCTGCAGTTTTCGAAGACAATGCATCTATTATTCACTGTTCAAGTCTATGTTGATCATTGTCTCTGAATTGAATGCTTAACGAGACTGAAACATAATAGAAGGCTCCTCTAATCACTTATATACACAAGAGTTGGTCTAAGATGTGGCACGGAAGAAATGAATGTTATGTAACTAATCAATAGTCCTTAGAGTTGAAATACAGAGAATCACAAAATAAAATCAATCAACTAAAGAGACCTTAGGCAAAATCAAAGTATGAGGAAAAATATGGAATTTAAATTGTTCAGTTTCTCAGAGAGGCTTGCAGATTATTAGTGCAATTCTGAGAATATCAGTCGTGGTACAACCCATTAGATTTATCCAGCTTGATTTTTTATATTTGTACTCAAACTTCAAAGAGTGGTCAAACTTGCAATAAAAATTTATAACAAGCCTATAAGCATTCTTGAGGAAATGGCAGTGATTAGTTATCTTACCAGTAAACAAACAAGAAGCAAATATACTTTGTTTTAAACTTCATCAATATAGTACTGTGAAAATGACTCATGTTTGGAAGGCCAAAACTACATTTCGGAGTCTTGGAGTTAATTTTTGAGTCATATTGGTAAAGGCATGTAGCCCTGTGCATATCAGTCTCCACATCAGTAATCCACAACATGGGGATCGCATTACCTATTACATAGCTCTTCAGTAAGGACTGAATGAGATGATTCTGTGAAATACCTTGCACTGTACATAGTGCACACTGAATATGCACGGTGCTGATGTTTCCAATTATAAAAGGTGAACTCTAAGATACACTTGACGATGTGCCCAATATGATCTGGGCACTTCTAATTCTTCTCATATAATGTGTATAATAGTTCTCTAAATAAGGTGTCAAGGTCTTGAGTTTCAGTGTCCTCAGGAATAAAATGAGCTTCAATAACATGTTCAGAATCATATTGGTAGTGGGAGGCAAAGATGGGGCTCCAAACATTTGTTTCCTGCAAACACTGGATTCCCTTTTTTACTCTTCAGCAGCTGCTATTCAGCTCATGGTCAGACTAGAAAAGAGATGTAAATCTTTAAGGACATAATCAGACCTTATTTCAAATACCTTATAACTCATTTATCTACCTGATTCAAGTAGATAAAGGGTAGAATGTAAGTTTCTTGTCCTCAGAGTCATGTGTTACACTTTTTAAAATTTTCCCTTCCACTGAAACTAGGGAGCTGCATGCCTCCTCTCTGAATGGGAATGAATTATTTCATTAGACATAAGACAGTAAAAGAAAAAGAACATATTAGGTAAAAGAAAAAGGACATTTAAGGCCACTGGTGTGATTTTTGGGAATTGAGATTTTTGTTCCATTACTGAGGTGGTTGGAATTCCAAAGGATAATATTCATCCATCCATAGTTAATCAAATTAGAATATTGGAGAATAGCCATGGTAGTTAAATTCCAATCTTGTAGCATTGCCAGTGGGGTTAACCAACTATAAAATTGTAACATGGCTGTGATTATTTGGCATGTGCTTTAAAACACTTTTATATGTAATGAAAAAAATGAGTATTTGAAGGTTTCAGAGGTCTGAATTTAACCAATTGTCAAAAAGAAGAAGAGTCTGATATATCAAATACAAGTCTGTTTCTTCATACTCAAAAGCCAAAGATTTTTCCCCTCCTAGCTTGCTTATAAATATTCAGTGCCACAGAAACACAAATAAATAATTGGCCATTTTCAATGCATTCTGTGTAATTGACAAGCGATCAAAAGATTATTGCATGGTACAGTCAGAGTCAAATGGTACTGCATTTATTAGAAATGAAAAATCATCATGTGGGCCAAGTCAGCAATGTATTAATGGGCCAGATTTCTGTGCATGCATATTTGTGCGTGTATGCGTGTGTGTGCACGTGTGTGTGTGTGTGTATAATTTTTTAAATTTAAGGACTTAAGGCTTAAGGATTAAGGTCTGTGCTACTGGAATTGACCTGGAAAGATTAAAAGATTATTATCTGTTTACACTGATGAAAATCTTTATGAAAATGACATATTAAAATAACTTGGGCTTATCTTACCCAAAAAGATCCCAAGGTCAATTTTGAATAAAAAATAAAATTCATAAAAGATATGATTCCTTTTCTTTAAGATTATCCCTTTTATCAGTATTAAAGATGCCTTCTCAACAACTGATTTGGTTCTAGCCTTTTTTCAGGTTTTGATGTTCATCTTTAATATATAGTCAGTCGAACAAGTAACAGTGCAGAAATGGGCTGTCTACCCAAGATAAAGAAAGAGATAAATCTTTGTTGCAATACAGCATTCTTTTCTTTTGTACAATGGGCTTTATCAATAAAATAAAGCTTTCTTCATCAAGGAAACCTCTTTTCATTTATTCAGAGATGGTCTTTATCAAGCTAAGCTCCAGCAAATGGTGTTTGGAATAATAATTTATACTTTTTTTTAAGCAGCCAAGCATTTGCTATTTTTCCTTGCTGAATGGTCAGATTCCATAATCACCATGTTGAAAACACCCTAATTAAGGGAAGTTGAAACAGACACACAAGCTTTCAAGAAGAAAGTTGAATTGCACATTAAAATGCAATATCCTCAATGCTGATGTTATTTTTTCCTTCCCATAGGGAACCACAGTCAGATATCCCGAGTACCTGTTGCTATTAAAGTGCTGGATGTCAATGACAACGCCCCTGAATTCGCATCCGAATATGAGGCATTTTTATGTGAAAATGGAAAACCCGGCCAAGTAAATATCTCCATGTTGTTAATGCTGAATATGTTTGTATACAACTGTCTCATATTTGATTAACCTGCATTATAGTGTGCACTTGCATCATTCACAATCTGCAAAGTCATAGGCAAGAAACATCCAAACGGGAACAGAGAGGGAGTATTCTTCTTTCAGAGATGTTCATTCTCTTCCTACTTATGACCAAATTGGCTCCTGAAGCGGAATGACCTGCTGTGCCATGAACCCCGAGCCAAAAAACTATCTTAAAATATCTCGGGGTGTGGATGATCACAGGGGAGGTCTTAGAGTGATGGGGCCAACATTTTAACCTTCAAATGACGGAAAGTGAGGGAAAAGCCCATGGGAAGGCATGTTTGTTTCACATCAAATGTAGAAATAACACATGACATTGGAACCCTAGGAAAGACCAATTGCAGGAAGTGAATTTTTAAATCTGTAAAGGTGTAGCTGCATTTAGATAGACATAATGTGAACAACATGTTTTAGACATGCAAGTAAAGCATCTGATAACTGTGTATTGATGTGTATCGATGGAACTTTTTTCTTTTAAACTGTCTTATGTAGCTTAGATAGGACAATGCAGACACAGAGAGAGAGACGGGGAGAGAGGAAGGAAGGAAGGGGGGAGGGAGGAAGGAGGGAGAGAGTTAAGAAAGAAGAACGAAAACAAAACCTGCTATACTCTGAATGTCAAAATGGAAATAGTCTATGTAAAGTTCTAAAAAACACAAATGTAATAGACTTATTTTAACAAGGTGCCAAAGTACTGTATGTTTAAGAAATTTATCGTTTTTCAACTTCCTAATTTATTTCTGGATGGTGACATTTTAATTTAAATAAACAGCAGCTGACAGCATGACACTGGAGTTGTTAATCCAACTATTCTTGTGCCTCACGTGGGTGTTAGGAATTCAACTTACTATTTGCCGAGCAGTTTACCTGACAAGAGTCAGATTTCTTCCACCTAAGAAAGGAATAGAACTGTGGCTCTATACTTTTATTTAACTCTTACAAAAGATCAAGTTGCTACTCTCTTATGAATCAGTGGGCATTTTCCCCTAGACTACTCTCCTGTATCTGAAGGATTGGCATCGTTTCCATCTACAAAAAAAAGATACACATACATGTGCACACATACAAAGTAAAAGCTAAAATTCTAATAATAAAATTGAGTAATTTTAAACACTTAGACATCATAAATGTCGTTATAATCAAAACATTCACCTTCAGCAGTCATATGCCAAAGGTGACCTCTTTTTAAAAATAATATTCTAACATTAGTTTCAATGTTTCTTAATTTCATCATGTCGAATTACCCTCTATCGGTCTTATCTTTTGAGTGTTTTTATTTGTGATCCTTTGAGGATGGAGTGTATATATACTTGGCAGCAAATATCATTTAGCTAAGTTGGTGAATGCAGTTGGTGGAGAGAGTCTGATCAAAGTATATGCAGGTCAGTTTCAAGGATATGGTTGTGTGGGCCGGATTGTTGCTGGGGTAATGTAGCCAATCACAGAGTTATAAGCCAGACATTTTTGATCATAGAGAAACTGTCAAATGCTTTAGAATTTAAGTAAAACTCCACTGTTCATGCAAAACTCATCACACAAGTTCAGAGAGTCAATGGCATTGATATTTCAAAAATTACACATTGGCTTCACT